>NC_073692.1:405293268-405511031 GCF_029784155.1 Uranotaenia lowii | reverse complement strand
TTGACAATTTAGACAATTTTGACAATTTTGACAATTTTGACAATTTTGACAATTTTGACAATTTTGACAATTTTGACAATTTTGACAATTTAGACAATTTTGACAATTTTGACAATTTTGACAATTTTGACAATTTTGACAATTTTGACAATTTTGACAATTTTGACAATTTTGACAATTTTGACAATTTTGACAATTTTGACAATTTTGACAATTTTGACAATTTTGACAATTTTGACAATTTTGACAATTTTGACAATTTTGACAATTTTGACAATTTTGACAATTTTGACAATTTTGACAATTTTGACAATTTTGACAATTTTGACAATTTTGACAATTTGACAATTTTGACAATTTTGACAATTTTGACAATTTTGACAATTTTGACAATTTTGACAATTTTGACAATTTTGACAATTTTGACAATTTTGACAATTTTGACAATTTTGACAATTTTGACAATTTTGACAATTTTGACAATTTTGACAATTTTGACAATTTTGACAATTTTGACAATTTTTGACAATTTTGACAATTTTGACAATTTGACAATTTTGACAATTTTGACAATTTTGACAATTTTGACAATTTTGACAATTTTGACAATTTTGACAATTTTGACAATTTTGACAATTTTGACAATTTTGACAATTTTGACAATTTTGACAATTTTGACAATTTGACAATTTTGACAATTTTGACAATTTTGACAATTTTGACAATTTTGACAATTTTGACAATTTTGACAATTTTGACAATTTTGACAATTTTGACAATTTTGACAATTTTGACAATTTTGACAATTTTGACAATTTTGACAATTTTGACAATTTTGACAATTTTGACAATTTTGACAATTTTGACAATTTTGACAATTTTGACAATTTTGACAATTTTGACAATTTTGACAATTTTGACAATTTTGACAATTTTGACAATTTTGACAATTTTGACAATTTTGACAATTTTGACAATTTTGACAATTTTGACAATTTTGACAATTTTGACAATTTTTGACAATTTTGACAATTTTGACAATTTTGACAATTTTGACAATTTTGACAATTTTGACAATTTTGACAATTTTGACAATTTTGACAATTTTGACAATTTTTGACAATTTTGACAATTTTGACAATTTTGACAATTTTGACAATTTTGACAATTTTGACAATTTTGACAATTTTGACAATTTTGACAATTTTGACAATTTTGACAATTTTGACAATTTTGACAATTTTGACAATTTTGACAATTTTGACAATTTTGACAATTTTGACAATTTTGACAATTTTGACAATTTTGACAATTTTGACAATTTTGACAATTTTGACAATTTTGACAATTTTGACAATTTTGACAATTTTGACAATTTTGACAATTTTGACAATTTTGACAATTTTGACAATTTTGACAATTTTGACAATTTTGACAATTTTGACAATTTTGACAATTTTGACAATTTTGACAATTTTGACAATTTTGACAATTTTGACAATTTTGACCATTTTGACAATTTTGACAAACTCAGACAAATTATTGCATTCTTCCCGAAGCGATGAAGCAATCGTCATGAATTGTGCCAACAATGGGAATTGTTTAACGGTTTGATTAAGATTGAGTGAGATGCAATTTTGAAACAAAGGAAATGCACAATTTGAACGTCAATTTGCAAACGAAGTACCATTCTTGCCATCCCTACCAAGCTTCCTTCAGGAGAAAAAAAAAGTACTTTGTGCCAGCAAAAGTTGGACATTTTAATGACTGTTGAACAGATTTACTTGGAGTGGAACATAACGGTGAAAAAAAAAAACACTCAGGGATAACACTCAAGAAAACTCGTGCTCGCTGCACAATTGGGCCATTTTAAATCTAGATTCGAGGACACTTGAACAAATTAAGAAAAATTCGTTTGAAAAAATGAGAAGGACTTAAAATGACATAACCAGTGGAATCAATGATGATTTCAATAGTAAAATTTTGTGGAAAAAATTTCTCCAAAAATTTCTGAAACCCACTGTTCAAAGTCCTTCAAGTCGTCATAAAATTTGCTTCGAATGCATCTTGGCGTTCTTTTGTTTGGATTGTAATGCTCTGTGCAAATCAAATTATCAGGTGAATAATTTGTTGCAATGTTGCGCAAGTGAAGAGACTTGGGACGTTATTTGAATGGACTCCATCTTGTTGAAGTGGAAACGTTAAGTTTAATGGTGGAAAATGATTTCTCTTGGCTTGCATCCAAATTGCAATGAAACATGTTTGATTTCTAGTATAAAAATAAAATAAAATATCGTCTCTGGTTTTGGCGTTTTAGATTGGAAACTAGTTTTCGTTGGAGTGTTCATAAAATCGACTAACGTGTTCCAATTTAGAAGATGTCCTCTAACAAGAAGGCAATCAATGCCAATATCTGAAAATACAATCCTAACACGTGCTGCATGAAATACCTTGGACATGTTTTGCAATATTCATATCACTTCAGAAGGTACCACCAACAGAGACACACTTCAGCTTGCAGTCGTTAAAGCAAGAAAAAAAAGGAAACCAACAAAAAACGGTACATAAATTTGCGTGATTCATGTTTAGAAAATAAAATCCACTCGTGTGCTTGCTTGCTTGCCCACTTTTTTACGACCACGCACGACGTTTGCCGGTTTGCGCTTTCTTATCATAATGTAATTCTTTCAAATCTAAAACGAGGGAATCAAGAAAAGCAGGAAGAAAAAAAAACCCAACCCACCACCCAACCAACAAATGATGATGGAAAATGAGCATCCGGCTTATGTTTACCCTCAAAGCACTGGAGAACTAAATCCCGTGTAATAGTTTCACGTTCTTTTTCCCACCCGCACTCGCGCTACTCCTAAATACGCGTTCGCCTTGCGCCACACTCCCTCCCTCTGTTTTTGTTTTGTTTTTATTCCGCAATGGCCAGCATTAGCAGCCCGGGACTTGAGGCGCATTACGCGCGTGCTATAAAATCACTTCCGGTTGAGTTGAGTCACACGACCTTCCCTACTAGTGAAACCACTAGTATTTACACCAATTGTGAAACGGGGGTTTTCTTTGGATGGGAACTTGGTGGTCTGCCCCTATCAGCAAATAATGAAAGCGAAAGAAATGCATCAAGGGCGTGACAATTATCAGTGATTTTGAATCTAAGAACTTATTATGCTGAATAACGTCAAGAATGACATTCGGAAATCGGCATTTCCAATTCAAATTGAGAACTTTCCAGTTAAATCAAACTCAATGGAATTTTCAAACTTATTAATTTTTAGTCTATTTTTCTACTATAGTTTCGGAGACAATACAGCTCTGAAAGAAAACACTTTTTGAAGAGATTTGATTGATTTCCTTTTGTGCATTAATCTTAGGAATGGAGATATTTTAGCACAGTTCTAGTAAAGTAAGTGTATGTTTATGGTTCGTTTTACTTTTCGCTGGCGCCCGTCGAAAATTATTCAAAATTTTCATAAACATTTTCAAAAAAAGGTAGCAATTTGTTGAAACAACTCTTATTGACGGTCCTATATTTTTAATGTGAAATCGGGCGCTGAATCCGAAAATGAAATTCAAAAAATTCTCAGTAGAACAGTTTTTGAGTTATGCTCCAGTTATGAAAATTTGAAAAAATAAAAAAAAGTACTTGAACTTAGATTCAAATATCTCGGACTGCGTAACATTAATTTGAAATCTCTTTTATGCATATTAGAGGTGAATAAATTTGCTATCGATCACCTGAACTTCATTTTTACGTATTTATTGTTATTGTTGATATTAGTGACTTTTCGATAGAAAAATTTATAAAAAAACGTATTTTTTAGAGAAAATTTTGTTTCAGCGAAAGTTTTAGACACGATGGTAACATTTAAACATCTGATTTTCTGTTGGCCTTAAATATCAATCTAAAACAAAGATTTCAAGAGATTTTTTTTAATCAAAATCGGTTGAATGTTGAAGAATTTATGAATACTTTACAATAACAGTAATTTTCGCATTTTTGAATAATTTAACGAATCGCTGTGTACTAATTATAGTATAGGAAGAATTTAACTTGGTGAATCCCACACACTCCAAATCAAAACTTTTTTTAGCTTACCCGAGGAGTAAGCTGGGGTTACTAGAGTCTCCAATATGAATAGTATTTTAAGGTATTTTGCTCGGGAGGAACAAAAAATACTGGTTTTTCATTAAAAAAAAATGTTTTTCTTCACTAGCCGATCGCTTTCTATGAACAACCTTAATAAAGCTTAAAAAAAGACAAATATATCACTCATAGACTGCAACCCGATTGGACTTTAAAGAAAAAAGTTATTGCGGTTTAAAAGTTGTATTTTGGTTGCAAATTGTCGTCTAATACGCAATGAGTACTTTTTACGCTTTGCGTTTTATACAAGAATTTTCGACCAAAATACAATCTTTGAACCGCAATAACTTTTTTGTTTCAAACCCAATCGGGTTGCAATCTTCGAGTAAAATACTTGTCTCAATTTATAATTTATGAAAATTGTTCATAAAAAGTGATCGGCTAATGAACAAAATATTTATTTGTGAAAAAACCAGTATTTTTTGTTCCTCCCAAGCAAAATACCTCGAAATCCTATTCACTTTTGAGACTCTAGCAACCTCTCCCCATGATCAGATCTATCTGACATTTGACATGTGACCTTCGGGTAAGCTTAGAATAAGTTTTGACTTGGAGTAAGTTAGATTTATCAGTGATCATAACTTCTTAAGTTTTCAACCGATTTTGATAAATTACCACTTGAAATCTTTTTTAAATATTACCATCGAGTCTAAAACTTTCGCTGAAACAAATTTTTTTTCTAAAAAAAATAGGTTTTTTATATTTTTTCCTATCGTAAAGTCACTAATATCAACAATATCATACGTAAAAATGAAGTTCAAGTGATCGATAGGAAATTTATCCACCTCTAATATGCAATAAAGAGATTTCGAATTTCTGTAACGCAGTCCAAGATATTTGAATCTAAGTACAAGTTCTTTTTTTTTCCAAATTTTCATAATTGAAATATAACTCAAAAACTGTTCTTCTGAGATTTTTTTTGAAATTTCATTTTCGGATTCAGCGCCCGATTTAACATTAAAAATGATATTCAGTTTACTGATTTTAAAAATGCTGTAAACTAGTGAAATTAAACTAATGCCGCTCTAAAAATTTATTGCCAGATAAATGCAATAAGAGTAACGTTAGACTGAACAGAATTTCACTTCCTTTATTTTGTACGGTTTTTACTTATTGACTTTTTTCGGTGAGTGACTTCCCAAGCAATCAAAAGTCTTGTTAAAAGGTCAAACATAGCTTAATCAGCATAATCAAGGTGCTGAAGTTCGTTTTATCTAGCTCAAAATTTAAGTCCTTATTGAACTTTGAAGTTCCATTACAGGTTTCCAAAAATGTTCTCTTTTCAAAAACAATCCTTGGCGAGTTAGTTTTAAGTTGTTCTGAGTTGAAATTTCAATATAAATTATACATTCCAACAATTTCCAAGCAACAAAAAATGATTTTTGATTATTCGCCCTTTTGTGATATTCGTTCACATTTCATATTCATGAAATGGCGGACATGTCTCAAAGAAGGCTATTTGGGGAACGTTTTAGAACTTCGAGTCCATAGACGGCTATTTGAGTTATAATTTGTAACTTTCATACTGAATGGATGTGATTGACATGTCACAAAAAAGGCTATTTGAAGAACTTTTTGGAACTTCACGTCCATAGAAGGCTATTTGAGGTTCTATTTTTAACCTCAACACTGAGTGATGCGACTGCCGTGTCACAAAAAGGCTATTTTAGGAACCTTTTGTAACTTTCATGCTCACATTCGAGAAAATTCCCTTTAGAACCTTTGTTCAGCAAAATTCGAACTTTGAAAGCACGAGTTTAAGTAGATATGCGGCTTTTGTTTAACCCTTCGTTTCATGATTTTTTATTTTTCCTTAAAAATCACTTTAAACAGTTGAAAATCATGAGTACATCAAGAAAAAAAATAAAAATAAATTACGATTTTTCCATTTTTCCATGCATTAATTGTTGCAAATTTGTTACTTTATGAAACGAAGGGTTAATTGGGAATTAGGTTATTACGAGACAAAAAAAAGGCGAGCACAGTTTTCGATAGCGTTAATTAATTGCTTCAAACTGCGAGAAAAACAGAGTAATTAGCGCATTTAGGAAAGGGAACATTGTGGAAGGGGCTGAACATTCGGCCGAATGATGTTAGGCCGAAAGTCGCTAAGCCTAATGGGTTAACAGGCCGATGGATGTCCGGCCGAATAGGATAATAGGCCGAATAGGACATTTGGCCAAAGGTTATTTGGCCGAATGGATGTTAAGCCGAATGGTTGTTAGGCCGAATGGTCGTTAGGCTGAATAGTCGCTTGGACGAAAAGATTTCTATAACACTTGTCTGCAAGTTAGGCCGAACGGTCACTATGCCTTCATAGATATAAGACCAAATGGTCAATAGGCCGAATGGTCGTAAGGTAGAGTTACCAGATCCCACAACACAAAAAAAAAGTACATTGAGAACATTTGCCCAAAAAGTCAGGAGCAACGATATACAGTAGAACCCCGCTTATCCGAACTCCGGTTTTCTGAGCTCACGCGTTATCCCAGCCATCAGGTTGATACATTTAATTGAATAATCGAGCTTTGCGCCCGGATGGTACTCTACTACTTTGGCGGCCTCTCCTACTTCGAATACGCGGGCTTCGACTGTGATTGGAAACCGATATACACCTAGGTTTGTTTAACGTGGATTTTTTTACACGGTTTTTATTACACGGCTTTTTTTACACGGTTTTCTGGAATTAACACGGTTTTTTAACACGGTTTTTGAGAGAAAATATTGGAAAGTGGGAAAATCTTAGCTCTGAGACAAAAAACGTGAAACATGAGACCTGAGACCTGAGACCTGAGACCTGAAACTTGAGACCTGAAGCATAAAATGTTTGGAAACGACATCCAAATAAATCTTTTCGAAGATGTGAGACGTGGGAAAATCTGGTGAAACTAAAAACATATCTGACGCAAGAATTCAACGCAATGCGAAGTCTTCTCATAGATCTCTCCGAGGCGTTCTGACAAAAAAAAATCACCGTAGATGAATAAAGGATAATTTAAAGACTTAAATAGGCGGAGTTTTGTTGAAGTATATAAATGTTAAGTTGTCAAGTAGAGCTTTTTCAAAGATCCATATATTTTACCACATTGGAAGATTATTCGGCGGTCCCAGGAGAAACTTTGTTAAAAAATAACTCCAAGATTTTCAGCGGAGTATAAAAAAATATCTTTTCCATCATAATAAAGTTCAGGAGGTAAAACAGAAGGAGTAAACTTGTTGATGAAAAGTGCGTTTGTTTTTTATAGATTTATAAGCAGAAGGTTATCAACAGCCCACTCGTGAACTTTTTAAAGATCGTGGTTCATTTTAACACCTAACTGCTGTAAGTAAGAACAACCATCAGTACTTACGTAATCTGAACATCATCAGCAGAAAGATGAACTGAGCCAAACTTCAGAACCAAAGGAAGATCGTTTATGAATAACGAAAACGGAATTTTGCCGAAAATAGAACCTTGATGAACCCTAGGATCAATTCCTGAGAATTCCTAAAAAGCTTCATTGAAATAAACGGATTGCGTGCGCCCTTGAAGGTTTGAGAAAATTTAGAAAAAAAACAGAAAAATTGTAATTATGTATCAGCTTTTGAACAAGTTTATTGTGCGCAACCCTGTCGAAAGCTTTCGCAAAGTCTATTTAAAGAAGTAATGTGCTTCTGTTTTATCCAAGGCCAGTTCTATGTAATTATGCACTTTAATTAACGCTGTTTTAGTGCTATGATAAGGTCTGAAACTAGAACTCACTGAGAAAATTATGTTCACTTATTTTATCATATGTTTGTTGTTTAGCAAGCTTTTCAAATGCCTTAGATAAAGAAATCGAAATGTTTAATGGTTTAAAATTGGTGATACGTTAATTTTTTTTTGAAATAAGAATAACTTTCACCCGTTTCCACAAAACGGGATGCTTCGAAGTTAAAATAATGGTGTTGAAGAAATGGGTTAATAATGGAAATAAAGAGAACAGAAGAGTTTTTATAAGTTTCATCGGAAAATTATTCATGCCCACAGCATCGGATTCAATTTGAGATACAGAATTCACAACTTTATATTCTTCCACAATTTAAAACGGAACGCTATGGAGTTTTCAGGAAGTCGCCGAGCTGCGTTGTTTTCAATGGTAAAATTTGAAGTGAAAAAGAATTGATTTCCATTGCAGTGGAACTGAGATTTGAGGGAGATTGAAGCGAATTAGATAAACCAATTTTTTCAAGTTACTCCAAAATTTTCTAGCCGGACCACTCAAATTTGTAGAACGCTTTTCTTTATTAAGTTTGGCATCTAAAATCAATGAGGTCACTTTGTTTCTTTAAATTTTTCGGCAGTTTCGAACAAATAAACTTCGAAAATGATTCCATGTTCTGTATGCAAGATTCCTATTAATTATAACAATTTGCATTGAAATTTCAATACGGACCAGGAATGATTGCGGAACTTTATGAAAGAATAAATCGTGCATTCCTTTTAGGAAATTATTCTGTAATTCAACTAACATATCGGAATCATTTATGCTAAAAAATAAATCCCAGTGCAATTTGGACAGATTTTCGAAAAGCTCACTTGTTTTATAATGCTTGTAGTCGTGATACCTGT
Source organism: Uranotaenia lowii (assembly GCF_029784155.1). Taxonomy (NCBI): domain Eukaryota; kingdom Metazoa; phylum Arthropoda; class Insecta; order Diptera; family Culicidae; genus Uranotaenia; species Uranotaenia lowii. Next base: position 405,502,287 of record NC_073692.1, on the reverse strand, counting down.
AGCCCACTTGCTCTTGATTTTTTATTTCAAAGTTTAGTGTTGCAAAAATTATATCGTGATGTGAAACACCTGGATTTGAAATTTGGCTAAAACGAACAATTTTATCAGGTGTATCAGTGAGAATCAGATCCAATTGCGAACAAACATTATTGTGAAAAAATGTAGGTTCTTAGTTAATACAATGATATGAAAAACTTGACATTATATCTTTCAAAAATCTATTCTACGCGATTTTCTCATATTGTCTGTATTGAAGTCTCCTATAAGAAAACTATTGTTGAACCATACTGCACATGATATTGTAATGTTTCAGGGCAGTCCAAATCTGGAGGATTATAGCAGATTCCAAAGAATAATTTCTTTGCTCCTAAGTGTTGTTTAGTTAAGATAAATTCAGTTGGATAGGAGTTGGAACCATAAGGTGGGCCGTTGCTAGAATTAGGTTTTTCAATTATTTCTATACTGAGAGATTTTTTTTATATAGATACATATTCCACCACCATTCCTATTTCGATCATTACGAGTTATATTGAAACCATCAATAGCTATCGTTGAGTCACTAACTGCATTACTCAACCATGTTTCAGTCATTAAAATAATGTCGACCTTACTTTGAATAAAAATGTTTTTTTAGCTCGATGAATTTGCTAATCGCCAGGCGCATAAACTTTGAACATTCATGTGGCATATGCTAAGTTTATCACTCAAAAGGATACTTTGTAAAACTGTTCTGGTAACAAAGAAATTCGTGGAGGTATCATCCCTTAAAACGTTATCCATTAAAAAGTTTAAAAATTTCTAAGTATGAATTCAAAAAAGATTCAAGAGCAGATTGAGCCTATTATATGCGATAATGTGGAACCGATTCGTCCGGCGGCGAAGACAATTCATATTTAATATAATGTTCAAACTAACCTCGAATTGTGCTTATTTCGGTTTCACTTAAATGGAAATAAGCTAATTTTCCACAACAACTCGTAACTGAGCCGATTGAGTACAAAAGAAAGCTTGAACTACGCGAATCTGAGTAAAACAAATTATTTAAAAAATTATACATGAATTCATTAATCTCCTACACCTACGTTTCCCACAGCTGACCGAGGGAAATACAACGTAATAGTGACAGCTCTCTTCGATGATATGTAGGTAACGTGGTTTCGAATTGCCAATCGTCGAGTTGTTCGATGACGCATGTGTTGCCTACGTCGCTGTAGGTGTAGGTATAAAATTTATGAATTGGAAATTTCCATACAAAGCTTGCAGTGGTTTAATATACATAGATGGTTTGTATGATTTTTTCGATTGTGGGATCGTCAAAAATTATTCAAAACTACCAAAACAACAGTTAGGTAGAAATTTGATTAGTTTTTAATTTGCTGTGTCAGTGTTGCTAAATCGAAAAAAATTTCGGATGTTTGAGCTCATTGGTGTACAAAAATAATTGGAGAGCCAAGAATTGCAAAACAATTGATTGGTAGAATCAAGAGTTGTGTTCCCAAAGTTGACTTGAAGGACGTATAACTGACCACTATTAAGCGTAACCCCATTCTGATGAACCTTTTATTCAAGTACTCTTGACTTTTTTCACAGCTTATTACGGAGGCTTTCCGTGGTCGGTGCCACAATAAAAAAAAATCAAGCTGAGGTAAACTTTGCGTGTATTGGGCAACATTTAGTAACTCAAACCTCCCATCTTTTCCCCCGATCGCGTGTACTTACTCGTTTTCACAAGGTTGCAATGTGCTTCCTCCTCGGCCTGGACTTCCAATGTCTCTCGCCTCTGATGCGGCGACGAAATTCGCTGTGGATGCCTTCGCCACTGGTGCGGCAAAGAGCTTCGGCGGTTGCTCCACTCGATGATTGCTTGCTGCGGCGGTAGGAGGCCCTTTGCTTCGGCGGCGGTTCCCGGAGGTTACGCCACAGATGCGGCAAGGAGCTTCGGCGGCTGCTGCACCCGATGATCGCCTGCCGCGGCGGTCAGAGGCCCTTTGCTTCGGCGGTGGCTTCCGGCTGTAACGCTCCAGATGCGGCGAGGAGCTTCGGCGGCTGCTCCACCCGACGATCGCCTGCTGCGGCAGTCAGAGGCCCTTCGACGGTGGTTTCCGGGGTTTTATGTCACCGATGCGGATCGGAAAAGCCTTTAGCGACCCTTTTGCTTCTTCTTTTGTTTTCTCCAGGCCCGAAATTCCTAGAGTTCCGACTTTCTCGGCACTGGGTACCCTTGGCTCTTTTCCTTTCACCTGACTCGGTGCACGTTGGTAAGCTGTGCACGTGGCGTGGCCCCGCTCTCTCCGCGTATGTGCTGTTTCCCGATGTGCTTGAAACGGCTCTGGCACTGAATTTTTGGCCCGCAATCAGGTCTCACGCGCACTGCCACGATGTTGTTGTGGCGACCGACCGTCTCGTTTTTTCCCCGGAAACTCACTTGACGTTTTTGGCGGTTTTGCACGCTCAGTATTGTTTAGTGATTTTTCCTGCACGCTCAGTATTCTTTATTCCTTATCTACACGCTCCGTATCTTTTCTATATTTTTGAGTTAATTTTGCATACACGCTTGCGCTGCTTAATATGGGGTTGGGTTTTTGGATGAGTTATTGTTGCCAAACGCTTAAAACGTATCAATTTGAGACTAATGAAATAGTGATAAATTTAAATGCAACAAGCTTCAAAAAGAAATTCCAAAATTTTAGTTGCCACCCGTTATTTAAGAAAAAATTCAAATATATCGCATTGGTAACTATTGGTTTGAAATAAAGATTGGAAAATTTTAGTTAAATTAGAAATAAAGATTAGAAAATCTCGCATTGAGTAAAATAGCCGTAGCTTCACACCCCAAGGACGCATGCTGGTCGCGAGACGAGGATTGCATTTGATCAAGAACGCGGCAAAACGTACAAATCCTGACATGTTCTCATTTATTGAACTAACTTACAAAGAAAAAGATAACATTTTCAATTGTACAAATCAAACCTTTAAGAGTCAATCGAATGATATATATCAAACCCATCAATTGAATCCGACGCAATTTCTGGATTGCGTATGGTAGCAAACAATCTTGATGAACAACCACAGCCACTTCGGTGCTAATCCAGCACGTTCTCGAAGTGTAATCCCTCAGTTAATTAGTGTCAATTCACACATACGGTTGAGGAAACAGCAAAACAGTCGAAGCTGCTACTTTATCCTGTCATTTTGGGAGATTAAATAGTTGTCTATTTTTATCTTCTTCAGAGAACTTGACAAACCAAAAATATCAATCAATGACAGAGGAATTGAGCATAGGAAGTTGGTTTAATTTTGCCACAAATCTTAACCAATATCAACAAAAAGGTGAGGGATTGAAAACAAATTTGTCCCTGTTTGTTTTTGGTGGATTTGTGGTTGGTTAGAATCGGACCAAAATTTAAGCTATAGTAACAGGATGAGCTTCAGGGAACTATTTTGTTTTTATTATCGGATCAACTAAGCGAAACAAAATTGATCGTTCGTCCATCAGTCCACAATCTAACCAATGTAAATTAGAATTCACCTCATTTAATTTTGTTGGGGAAATTTAATGTTGAATAAGGTTAGAAATAGAAGCATGTTCAACATTGATAAAAACCTAAGTCGGGAAAATTCACAAGAGCAAACATGAATTTCTGCATCTCAAAATAGAATCAAAATTTTAATGGTCAATCAACTTTGATTCAAACACCCGGTACCAATTTCCAGTTAATAACGATTTAAGTGACCACAGCTTGAATCTTCTGAACAACCGCACTTTAATTGAAACATAACACTTTGTTGCTCTTTTATGGTAATACAAAATGGTCGTCAGCCAACTCTCTTCTCCGAGTCACCCGCCTCGTCCTCGTGGATGCAAACAGTTGTTGCATATTTATAAAAGTCACTTAATATACCACCCCGTGTTGCTCGTTGACAGTGCCGCGATGCAATGGATAATTTTCACTTTGACGGTGGTGGCGGAGAAACCGTGGACGAGAAAAAGTTTTCCCTTTTTCAACCGATGATGTTGTGTAATTAGAGCTTGATGGTTTAGGATCTTTTGCAGGACAGGTACTGCTATAATATTTAGTTTGTTGATTTCCAAGAATTTTCTGAATTTTATATCGCTTTTGGACATTAAAGGGAACGTGAAATGAAATTCGAAAACTTCTCAGAATAACTAATTAATTTTATTTTTTGAAAAAATGAGTAAAACTATGCAATCTTAAATTTCAGGGAATAAATCAGATGGAAATTGATGTTGAAAAACATGCGAAATAAAGTTTCGCTGACTAAAAAAAACCATTAAAACAATTTATTTTCAAAAATGTCTACTGAACCCATTTACGGAGGATATTATGAATGTCAACTTTAATTTTCTGTTTAATAATTTAAATTATGTCATGATTTATGTCCCCAAATAAAATTAAATTAAGGGTTTTTCAAGACAAAGAATCATTTTCCGGAGTAACCAGGTCATAATCAAGCTCTGTATCTTATTCATAATCTAAGGAATATCGTTGCCAAATGTGCATAAAGTGATTATCAGAAGTTTTATTCAGTTTATAAGCTGCAAAAATGTGAATTAAGCTCATTCGTATCTTACAGGTTTACAAATATTCAGTCCGCAAGAACAAAAAGTCTCAAAACCTTGTATAATCCTACTGAAGCAGCGCTTAACCAAATACTTGACACATTTTTTGATAAAATGTTCACATCCAGTCATTATTATTAACAGTTTTTAGTTTTTAAATCATTACTTTCGACGTTTTCTTTATAAAACATGAAATGTGCTAATAGGAACTTCCACCCCAAAAATGTGTACTTTTTCAATTTACTCAGCTAATGATAATAGAATTGGCTTGTGATACGGTAAACTAAGAGTACTTTTGAGAAATCTACCGAATGATTTTTCTTTTTTGATAATATTCCTGATACGAATAATCCTCAAAAATGTGTATGCGTTTATATAAATTTCCAGTACTGTAATAAAATTAATGTTGATGATGTATTGAGCTATCATTTTTCAATCGTTCCTATCGCTGTCGGTTTGAAAAGTGGTATAATGTTTTTGAAAATACACCCAAAAATTTCAAGTTTTTTTTATTGAACCTAAAATACACTAACATAATCAATTAAAATTTGAAAGAAGAGAACAATCAAAACCAAATCCAGTTCTAAAGTAATTTCTGTAATAAAATTTCTTGAATATAAATGACCCCTTTACTGTCGCCATTTCAAAATCCGAAATCAGGAATCAATTGTAGTATACGTAGTGTACGTGAATTTTCGACTTGATCCGATGCATAATTGAAATTGTCCTGGAATTTAAAACTTGGGACAATCAGCTTCAACTATGTTGATAATCTAGATAGTTTCGTGATAATAAAAAATAATGTGATCAGATCAAGACCTGTCTGAGGAGAGATCATAGCATTACAAAGAGAACCCATGGACATGGCCATTTTGGCCGGTTCCGAGGCGAAATATGTCAAAGTTATGCATGTCCTATAAATTCCCTTCATCTTGAGGTCAATAGCTCTCTTCTCAGATGCCACAAGTCTCAATCCGATAAATTTGACATATTTTGCTCCGAAATCGGCCAGATTGACTTGATGAACATAGTTCCTAAAATTCAGTCGGTCCATGGCAACCGTCCACCAATTTCTAAGACATCCCACATTCGCCAGATCACGCTCCACTTGATCTAAACCTCGCTCATGGCGCCCCTGCTTGTCTCGTTCCTACCGGATTCGTAGCAAACACATTCTCGCATTATGTATGTATATTGGGTCTTCTAAATCATCAAGAGAGACCCAACATCATCCACACAAACTAAAACAAACGAATTTGTAAAAAGACTTGAAAACCATAAAACTGATAGACAAAAATACGGCATATCATCTAAAAACATCAAATTCCATTTGTCCAAGGATCTATGGACAACCGAAGGCGCATAAACAAAACTTACCATTGCGCCCTGTCGTCCCCAACATAACAGCCCCAACTTATGCTCTCTCCAAATATTTAGCCCAAATATTAAAAGGTGGAATTCAAAGTAAATACAGCATAAAAGACAGCTTCCAGTTTGCCGAGGAAATAAACCAGATACAATAACCGCAAGGATATGTCATGGTCTCGTTCGATGTTGTTTCCCTATTTACCAACATACCAAGACACCTGGTCATCAAAAACCTTATAGAGGAATGGGACAACATTAGACATTGCACCGACATCAACCTAGACCTGTTTTTAGATGTGGTTGATTTCTGCCTTGAAAGCTCGTATTTCTAGTTCAGAAGCACCTACTATATCCAAACAGAAGGAACCGCAATGGGCAGTTGCTTATCACCAATCCTGGCAGAACTTGTTGTAGACACCTTGATAACAACAGTCATTGGAAAACTAGATTTTGAGATACCCTACATGCGCAAGTTCGTCGACGGTTTGCTTCTCGCCCTACCAGAGGAAAAAACCCAAACAACATTGGATGCGTTCAATGCTTACCATCCTATGTTACAATTTACAATGGAAGCAGAAACACAAAACCAAATACCCTATTTAGATACGCTAGTAATTCGAAACGCAGATCAAACGATATCTACACAGTGGTACGCCAAATCAATCGCATCAGGTAGACTGCTGAATTTCCACTAAATTTCCAGCACGATTTATCACCATCAGATTTGCATCAGCCACAAACTCCAGCATCCATCCAACAGCAGCCACACAACATAACCAGTAGACTGAGTCGATTTGGGGTCATTTTTGAATTTCTCAAACCCTGGGGTCTTAAAAGCTTCGTTTTGGTCCAAAACTCATCCATGATTTTTTGCAGAATTTTTAAGTAACGTTTACATGAGTAAATTTGAACTTTTTGGTTTGTATGGGAAAATTGATTATTTTGTACTGAGAAATCAACATCATTGTTGTTTCTTCTGTGGAACCGAGCCTGCTTATGGTTTTTGTGCCAATTTATAAATTTCTTACAGGAAATTTTCCGCTGAACAACTTTGTCGAATATTATGACTTCGTATCTTTTTGAACAAAAAAGTTATTAGCTGTTTAACAGGTGTATGTCTTTTTGGATTGATAAACCATGAATTCAATTGACACCACTGCTTGTGCCCCACGGAGTATGGCATGAAAAATGGTCTTGTTATACTTCGCTAAGCACCCAGCAGTGGTGTCAATTGAATTTCTTGTTAATCAATGCCAAAAAACATACACCTGTTAAATAGCTAATAACTTTTTTGTCTAAAAAGATACGAAGTTTTGACATTCGTCAAAGTTGTTCAGCGGAAAATTTCCTGTAAGAAATTTATAAATTGGCACAAAAACCATAAGCAGGCTCGGTTCCACAGAAGAAACCAAAATGATGTTGATTTCTCAGTACAAAATATTCAATTTTCCCATACAAACCAAAAAGTTCAAATTTACTCATGTAAATGTTACTTAAAAATTCTGCAAAAAATCATGGATGAGTTTTGGACCAAAACGAAGCTTTTAAGACCCCAGGGTTTGAGAAATTCAAAAATGACCCCAAATCGACTCAGTCTAATAACCAGGGAACCAGCATCTTCCAACACAACATCCGAGGGGCCACAATCCGAATCAACCAGCAACTTCAGCTACCGAACACTCACCTACATCCCAACACTCACTAGCCGAATCGTTAGAGACCTGAAAAAAGATTTTCAAAACATTAAAATCGCCCAAAAAACTATCAACTGCGTTGGTAAATTATATCCGATCGTCAGAGATCCGATATTGCCAGCTCAACAGTCGAACATCGTCTGATTGCGAGAAGGTTTACATCGGAATGACCACCAACACACTCACAAAGAGACTGTATGGGCACAAATCCGATGTAAACAGATATGAAAAAGTTTTGGAGAGCGGAGTCACCAGCACCACGGACATAAAACTGAGATTGGGAGATACTACAGCCATGGTCGATCATATTATCAACACAGAGCATAGGTTCGAACACACCAAAGCCAGGATTGTTGATAGAGCGAAAAACTCATCAACTCTACGGGTATTGGAAATGTGCCACATTACCAATATTGATAATACGGTAAATTACAGAACAGATACAGCTAAACTCAATACCACTTATACAGGAATATTACAGTCAGTCAAAACAACATCAAAAACCAGTAATAGTAGTAATAGTTCCAAAACACAAAACCCACACACAGCAAAGAACCAAACCAACCAACTTCCACTCATTACCCCAAATAGTCCAGCTTCCAACCCCATCCACACATTCCACACAATAGAGCCCATATCTCAAAACGACAGTTACAGTGCGCCATCGCAAATCGGATGAGAAATTGTTTTATAATCCCGATTAAAAAAGTAATTTGATTGTGAGAAATTAGATTGAATCGAAATAACAAACATATATTCACAGAAGAGCAGCGAAGACTGGACACCTGAACGTTGGAAAAAAACGAAATCTAACAATAACAACCGTTAGACAAGTGAGTTTACACACTTTAAAACAGACTCTTAACAATGCTCATTGTAACTTTTGAAACTAATAAAATTCCAGTACCCTTGAGGAAGACCACCAAAAATGGTCGAAACGTCGGGCATTTCACAAAGAAAGATGTTTGCTTGAAATCCAAGACCGAAAAAATAGCCAAAAATTAAACATTAAACATAATAAACGGTCGATAACATAAACCTATTGATCAAAATGTGACATGAACTGGAGATTGTGTGACGATTATACGCACAGCAATCACTAGCTATCTAAAACTCAGACGACAACTGAGCAGCCGTTTACCGAGCAGCCAGGGTGGCACTTAAGCGAGCTTTTAAAACGAGCTAAGATAACTGTTACAGATCGTTATGCCAAAGCGTAGACATGGCCCATGGACCCATCGCTTGATCCCTAACGTTGGATTTTGGATGGATCGGAGACATGGAGAGGTGGATTTCTACATGTCACAGTTCTTGACTGGTTACGGATGCTCCATGCAAAACCACCATCGGTTTGGACACGTGGTCTCGCCATTCTGCCCGAGCTGCGTTGACACAGTTGAAACACCAGAGCACGTAGTGTTCAACTGTCCAAGGTTTGAAGGGGTACGCACTGACAAGCTTGCCGCCTGCGGACCAAACACGACAGCCGACAACATCGTGCGGAGGATGTGTGAGGATGCTAATGCTTGGCGCGTGGTCAGCGATGGGTTCACCCGGATCATGACTGGCCTGCAGAGGAGTTGGAACCAGCACAAGTCCGCGACCGGTGTAGTAGAGTGACTCCTTCATTGGGGAGCATCTGGGTAGTGTGCGTCCGAACCTGGCAGTAAAGCATACAAAGATAAGATTATACCTTCTGCGTATGTCGAGCTGCTAGTTACGTCGCGCGTCTTTGTGTAGGATACCTCCAACGTAACCGTCGCGGAGTATCCGAGTCGAACGCGCCCTCTGAGACGGAGGCTGTAGGGATAAGACAAGCCCTTCTCCGCAGTCGAACTCGTTTGTGGAAGAGTATTCACGTCGTGGAGTACTCTCGGGTAGAGTGGTCTCACGTCGCCGTCGGATGAGCCACTCAAATCGGGTAGGATGACATCACCGTCGGGATTCATCTGAGTCGTAAGCGTAAAAGACCCGTGTGCTGTGCTGTGACAGGCGTAAATCCAGGATAAGCTGCTCTCGATTCGGCACACGGCGGTCAAAAAGCCTAGGGTTGCCAGCCCCTAGATGCCCATATAGGCATATGAGTAGTAGTCGTTCGATCAAAGCAGTAAAGCATATAAAGATAAGACTCTACCTTCTGCGTATGCCGAGCTGAGTATCTGAGTAGAACGCACTCTCTACGAAGGAAGCTGCAAGGATAAGAACTGACCTTCTTCACAGAGAGAAGAGTATTTACGACGCGAAATACTCTCAGGTAGAGTGAATTCACGTCGTCGGCGAGTGAGCCACTCGAGTCGGTGTAGGATGATGTCTTCGCCGAGAATCATCCGAGTAGTTTCGTAAAGCCCCGGACGTATGCTGTGACAGGCGCGCGTCCAGGATAAGCAGCTCTCGATTCGGCACACGGATGGGCAAAGAGGAGAGGGCCTCGAGCCAAACCAAGCGGAATCAAGATCTTGAGTCGCTAAAGAAGAGGTCATTGGTCTCTTGCAGTGGTCTCGAACAGAGGCGGAGCGCAAGATAGTCGTAGAAACCTAGCGAGCCTCGATTCAAGAGTAAAGGTCGGACCTCAAGTCGTCAGAGGAGAGGTCTTTAGCCTTGAATCATAACAAGAGGCGGGGTTTATATGCTGGAGTTTGGACTTGAAACTGAGTAAGCCGATAAGCGCGGATTTGGTCTTCCATCTCGGGTACAGCCTTCAATGCAGTTCCAGATGAGAATTATGACCAGAGGCCTCAGATGGACTTTATGGCGTAGGGGTACATATTATCTAGAGTCGACCAATTGCACCCATGGACCCAGAGTAGTATACTGGTGGGACACGGTAGCTCGTCGTGCCTTGGAATGCAATCCGTTAAAAGGATTTACCACCTGGGTTATCAACTAGATTATAACTCATGGGGCCATGGGTTGATTCGGTGGCCTAAGGTCGTCAACCGAAAAGTGCCCGGAAAAACTGAAAGAGATCGTGCACATCTTTTCCCACAGCATGGCCCGACGCAGTGGCCACTTATCCCGTACGACGCAAGAGCCCATGATATCGAGCCAGTAACGGACGAGGAAGTTGTGGCTATCGCTAAGAAACTTGCGGTGAATAAGGGCTCTGGTCCGGACGGAATCCCAAATGCAGTGCTGAAGATGGCGGTACAGATCATTCAGGATACTTTCAAAGTGGTGCTACAAAAGTGTCTCGATGAGGGATCTTTTCCTAATCCGTGGAAAAAGGCGAAGTTGGTGCTTCTACTGAAACCTAGGAAACCCGCATCGTATAGACACATTTGTCTGCTGGAAACCCTGGGTAAGCTACTGGAGAGGATAATATTCAACAGACCAGTATCTACACAGAAGGCGAAAGTGGACTGTCGGGCAGACAGGTCGGTTTCCGGAAAGGGAGATCTACCGCGGACGCCGTCCGAATGGTGACAGGGTACACGAAGCGCGCATATAGAAAGAAGCGGACAGGTGTTTGTCACTGCGTCATTGTGGTGATCGACATTAAGAAACCCTTCTGCAGGATAATAGGAAGCCTCTTCGAAAATCTGGTCCTGATGTACGAAACCGAAACTGGGTTACGATCTACTGCCCTAACAGCGGGTGTTCCACAGGTTTCCATACTCGAACCTGTGCTTTGGAATGTCATGTATAATAAGGTGTTAACGCTGAAACTACCAGTAGGCGCGCACATAGTCGGATTTGCTGACGATATCGTGCTCATGATCACCGGCGAAACAATTGAGGAGGTTGAAGACCTTGCAACGTTGTCCGTAAAAGGGTTGGCATCTGGAAGGAGGGAGTTAAGCTTCAGATAGCTCACAACAAAACCAAATTTCTGCTCGTGACCAATAAAAGAGCATATGGAGATTACTGTTGGAGGACACACGACATCTTCGAAACAACAGCTGAAATACCTTGGAGTGATGGTCGACAATCGCTTAATTTTTGGTGCGCATGTCAAATACTGTTGTGAAAGTGCATCAAAAGTCATCAATTTATAGGCCTTGATTTTACCGAACTGTCATGGTCCAAATAGTAGCAAGATACGTCTCATTACGAGCATAGCACTGTCGAAACTACGATACAGAGGAGCCGCCTGGAGGTCCACCATAGAAATAGAGCGAAACAGTTCAAAATTACGGAGAACACATTGGCTGATAGCCATGCGAGTTTCCTATGCATACAGGACCATATCAGCAGATGCAGCTTTTGTCACCGTGGGCATGATTCTCATCGAAATAACTCTGGCGGAGGATAAGGGGTGCTACGAAGCTAGAGCTGTTAGACGAGTGCGTAAAGTTCTACGAGCAGCGTCAATGCTGAAGTGACAAGAGCAATGTGACGCATCGAGCAACGCAAGATGGACGTATAGACAAATCACGCGGCTTTAATACTTTTTAAATCGGAAGTATGGAGAGATCAACTTCCACCTGACGCAGTTCCAAACTTGACAAGCTAATGGGAGGTCTTGACCCTCGTATGACACCACAATTCAAAACCAACGCGATCATAGGGCGCGTTACATCGCTACTCTGGACTAATACGTGTTGTGGGACTTTCTTTCCTGCAGCAACTACTAGCTTGGTAGTTTCTCAATCCGCCATGCCTTGGTGGTTAGAAGTCTTACGGGAGTGTATGCTGTGACAGGCGTGATTTACTTCAAAAACAAACAAAAGCTAATACAGAATCTCAATGAAACTTGATGTTTCTCGAAGAGATTCCTTTTTTCTTAACTCTAAGCGTACATCTTTCTAGGATGTAGCACCTTACAAATATAATATAATAACAATATAATATCTTACAAATGCTAAAAACCACCCACCTACAAAAAGTGTACTATGTATGCCATGACCGGGATTCGATCTCATGCCCGCTGGCTTAAAAGACTTGAAGGCTATCCTCTACTCCACGAGCTGCGGAAAAAGCGTTAACTAACTGGCACATGTCTAGGGGTCTTCTGTAGCAGTCTGAAGTTGGCGAAAGAGGAAAAGAAAAAAAAAGGAAAAGGAGAAGGAGGGAAAAGGATGAATAGGATAAAGGTGAAAAAATATAAAGGAGAAAGACCAAAAATGAGAAAGAGGAAAAGGAAAAGGGTGAGATATGCGTATCATAAGGGGAAACCAAGGGGCACATCTGACATATGAAGCCCAAGTTGGTTTTCGTGGGACGAACCCACTCACAGCAGCAAACACCCGGCTGTTATTGTTTGCAGTCAAATTTCCATCTTGTAAAAAAACATCATTCGACAATATACCAGAGATAAAGTATTCATTTGGAACGCGAGGAAAGCACATTGTTAGCACACTAAAGTGTGCGAAAATGTGCGCTGTAAAGTACGGAAATTCACCAGATGTGCAGCAAAACTCATCAGATGTGCGGCAGAATTCATCAAGTGTGAACAAAATTCACCAAGTGTGCGGCAGAATTCATCAAGTGTGCAGAAAATTCACCAATTGAGCGTTCCATCTTTTTGATTGCCCATTTACATGGGATTCGATATAATAACATATATTGAATAATATCCGGCTTTTAAAAGTATGAAAGAATGCGTAGATCACTTTTTCTTATCTTATTCTGTAATCCCATCTTGATTAATTTTCTCTTAACACCGAAGTTTTGAAGTTTTCCCGTTTGTTTTGGAAAATTCTATGTGTTTTGACGTTTCAATCCATAATTACACCCTTTTGATCGCAGGGCCCTCTGAGAGTCGTTTCGAGCTGCAAATCGCCAATACTTGCTGGCTGATTGTTTCTTTCCTGCTTTGCCTTGAGAAAGGATATGGAATATGTTTTATTTATTATTTGAATCTTATACCGATAACTCCACCTCCTAGAAAGCTCAATATTGGAATAGAGTCTGATTCGTGGGTGAAGCTTGTTGTAAAAGTGAAAGCTCCTGACTGAGAAAACATCTGTCAAATCAAAATTTGTTTATATCAACTGAAGCTATTATTTTGAACGACTGCTCGACTGCTCGATTTAGCTTAGCAAAAGCAATTGGAACTTTTTTTTCCTACCACCGTTTTTCTCATTTTCTCACCAGTTTCTTCGAAACCTTCACATAAGTTGCGGAACCAATCTCGGAAAAGCGTGTCAAATGACCAAACGGTAAACAAACAACGATGACGCGTCACGTTGCATCGTTCAGTTTGCATCTAGAACGTCGATTCTTAATGGCTGGTAGGTTAAAAACAGAATCTTATCCCACCTCAAGCAAGAAATAACATTAAGGGTAATTTTCCTAAACCAACCAGAGCCAAGCGTCCGCAGAGCAGATACCACATGCAGCATTCTGATCTCTCACAGAATCTGGATCAACAGACCCATGCATACAGATTGATGCAAGCATCAGAGGCATTGATAATGAAAGGGAGCAACAACAGCAAGACACGTGCCGCAACTTAATCGAATCACCCCGCCACGGCCACGCGCGGCAGTTTTGTTTTCTTTCTACGTCCGCGTCCGCAGTTTTGGTTGATTAGCATTCACAATTGAGGTTGTGCTTCGAGACTGGCAGATTTTTCGGAAAGGATGGGAAAAATTGTGAAAATGGTGAAATTTGTCAGAATTGAGAAAATGGTGCAAATTGTCAAAATTGTCAAAGTTGTCAAAATTGTCAAAATTGTCAAACTGTCAAAATTGTCAAAATTGTCAAAATTGTCAAAATTGTCAAAATTGTCAAAATTGTCAAAATTGTCAAAATTGTCAAAATTGTCAAAATTGTCAAAATTGTCAAAATTGTCAAAATTGTCAAAATTGTCAAAATTGTCAAAATTGTCAAAATTGTCAAAATTGTCAAAATTGTCAAAATTGTCAAAATTGTCAAAATTGTCAAAATTGTCAAAATTGTCAAAATTGTCAAAATTGTCAAAATTGTCAAAATTGTCAATGTTCGAGCCAAACTCGAAGAATTGGCAACGTCGCATTTGCGCCACCAACGGAAAAAATCATCACCGATCACCGCCTGCTACTTTTGTGTGTTGTTCGTCCATTCAAGGCCATGCATTCATACGTGTGCATAAAAACGCCGGTAAACGCCGGCCGGCGTACAACAACAATTGCATGCTGTTGCTTCAGTCAGCGAGCAGTGGAAATTTCCATTGCGCACACAGATGTTTGTATGCGTATGAATGAATCAATCATTCAAGCAACCGGCGTGTTCGCCAATCCAGCCAGATCCATTCCATCCGTCGACAAGTTAAGACGTCGATTTGAAGTTTAGCAAGTGTTCCTCCTTTCCTTCCAACGAGTTAAAGTTAAGTTCCTGATAATTTAAGTTTCCTTTCTCCTTTAATTCCAAGTTAAGCCATTCAAGATCCTTTAATTTATGTTTAATCCTAATAAGTTAAGTAAGTGTAAATAATGTAAATAAAACTGTATATAGAGAACAATAAGTGCATTTTCACTAGTGAAAATTTCTCCATTCAACATCCGATTAATTGTGTCTTCGGACTTTTCGAACGGTCCCCAAATCGAGCAAAATTACAGTCCACGGCTCTTTCAGTCAAAATTGTCAAAATTGTCAAAATTGTCAAAATTGTCAAAATTGTCAAAATTGTCAAAATTGTCAAAATTGTCAAAATTGTCAAAATTGTCAAAATTGTCAAAATTGTCAAAATTGTCAAAATTGTCAAAATTGTCAAAATTGTCAAAATTGTCAAAATTGTCAAAATTGTCAAAATTGTCAAAATTGTCAAAATTGTCAAAATTGTCAAAATTGTCAAAATTGTCAAAATGGTCAAAATTGTCAAAATTGTCAAAATTGTCAAAATTGTCAAAATTGTCAAAATTGTCAAAATTGTCAAAATTGTCAAAATTGTCAAAATTGTCAAAATTGTCAAAATTGTCAAAATTGTCAAAATTGTCAAAATTGTCAAAATTGTCAAAATTGTCAAAATTGTCAAAATTGTCAAAATTGTCAAAATTGTCAAAATTGTCAAAATTGTCAAAATTGTCAAAATTGTCAAAATTGTCAAAATTATCAAAATTGTCAAAATTGTCAAAATTGTCAAAATTGTCAAAATTGTCAAAATTGTCAAAATTGTCAAAATTGTCAAAATTGTCAAAATTGTCAAAATTGTCAAAATTGTCAAAATTGTCAAAATTGTCAAAATTGTCAAAATTGTCAAAATTGTCAAAATTGTCAAAATTGTCAAAATTGTCAAAATTGTCAAAATTGTCAAAATTGTCAAAATTGTCAAAATTGTCAAAATTGTCAAAATTGTCAAAATTGTCAAAATTGTCAAAATTGTCAAAATTGTCAAAATTGTCAAAATTGTCAAAATTGTCAAAATTGTCAAAATTGTCAAAATTGTCAAAATTGTCAAAATTGTCAAAATTGTCAAAATTGTCAAAATTGTCAAAATTGTCAAAATTGTCAAAATTGTCAAAATTGTCAAAATTGTCAAAATTGTCAAAATTGTCAAAATTGTCAAAATTGTCAAAATTGTCAAAATTGTCAAAATTGTCAAAATTGTCAAAATTGTCAAAATTGTCAAAATTGTCAAAATTGTCAAAATTGTCAAAATTGTCAAAATTGTCAAAATTGTCAAAATTATCAAAATTATCAAAATTGTCAAAATTGTCAAAATTGTCAAAATTGTCAAAATTGTCAAAATTGTCAAAATTGTCAAAATTGTCAAAATTGTCAAAATTGTCAAAATTGTCAAAATTGTCAAAATTGTCAAAATTGTCAAAATTGTCAAAAGTGTCAAAATTGTCAAAATTGTCAAAATTGTCAAAATTGTCAAAATTGTCGAAATTGTCAATGATGCTCCACAGCTTTCCTGAAATTTAACGATTTTGTGAGAGCTGAAAATTTCTTTTAAAGATAAAGAATTGTTTTTCACTCATTCAACTCTTAACATTACTTATTCATGTACCTATAAATTAATGATTTCAAAACTTGAACCGAAATAACAAAAAGAGATAAGATTTTAAGATGTGAGCTGAAAGTTAGATAAAGTTTAGTTAAAAATTGGGTTAAGGTTAGATTTCATCAATTGAACTGGTCAAAATTGGATTTTATCAATTTTTTATGGTTTAGTTCGCATTGATATTTTAGTTCAACAATTTTCCGGTAGAGCCTAGATATAAGTCCATTAACAACAGCAAACTCTGAAAGGATCGCAATTCCTGAAATACCATAATTATCTCCCACTCACACGTCATAATAAGTTATCAGTACCTCAAGAGTGTCTGATGATATATTCATTATTAATGTGATTAACAATCTTTTCCATCCCTTTCTGGGTGAGGGAGAAGTTTCATCAGACTCATTTTCACTTCCCCACAAAACCTAATGGCTGAGATTTCACTTATCAGCATATGATCCCAGTCGATTCGATTTTTCCCCGCTTTCTCTTCCACTCTTCTGCTTATGAGTTATCTTTCTTTCTTGCTTGTAGGTGCCGAGAGAAACTTAAGTACCATCATCAATCACTGTCAATTAGGAAGTGGCTAAGCCGAGGGATTTCCGGCTACATGTGAGAACTTATACAAACATGAAGCGCCGCGCCCGCCAAATTCCCTCGACAATTCACACACTCGACTCAACTCGACCAAAATCCACCCAACCCAAGATGATCCGAAATCTACCCTTCTCAGCTGCTTTTTCAGTAAACTGAGAGGTAGGATCGAAAAAATTGGCACACATATACATATAAGCTTCAGCCCACATCCCCAAAACCTTTGAAAACATCAACCAGGATCAACCAAATCTGGATGATTCTCCCAAATGGCTACCCCGAGGAAAAAAAAACACCCCAATGCTACCGGGTGGATGAAAAGTGCATTAAGTGATTTTCCGAACCCTTTTTCCTACCTCATCATCAACGTCATCCTCATCACCGTCATCATGAGAGCGAGTAAAGTCGACGTCGACGCGCCCGTCGTCATCATCTCTTGAACGTCACTTTTTCCGCCAGTTTGAGTACCCATGCTAAAAAGTTAAATTCAAACGATGATGGTTAAATTTCATTACACGTTACCAGGGAGCTAAAGTTGGCTCCCCAGCAAGTTTGCAAGTTCTTGCAAATCAAGTTTAAACCAATTTTGCCATCAACTTTGAAAAGTGGAGGTTTGAGTTTGTAGCTAAGTGTATGTATGTATGGTTTCAAGAGGAAAATTAGCAAGCGTCATGTAAACTAAAATTGAAATTTCTGAAGAAAGTTGGTAGTTGTTAACAACCCACGTTAGCTAATTTAAAGGTAGAATTTTCAAATAATTTTAAAAGTCTTTTGAACAAGTAATTGCTTCAACTTCAAACACATAGTTACAATTCTCATCCACCTGCAATCAAATCACCTACGCCATTTGCCGAAGGCCATTTCGAAGATCCAACCTTTCGTCACCAGAACTCAGCCACAAAACCGATCGGCCGCTGCCACCGGGCCAGGATTAATGAACCGTTCGCTTTCAATTTGCATCCTTTCTCCAGCAATTCCAAATCGACTTAGACCTCAACTATGTACATGTATGAACGTGCCTCGCAGATCGATTGCACAAATGAACCTTGAGAGTGGTTCTGAGCCAGCACCTGCCGATGGAAAGCTGCAACGTTATCAACTTCAACGGTTTTCCTGGTAGCTATCCAAGATGCGAAATGACGTGATATTGGTTGAGGTCCGATGGCTTTTGGCGGAATCTGGAAGAGAAAGCCAGAGGCATCGATTTGTTCGCTGGAGCGTGGGAGAATCGCGCTGTTGAGTGTTCAGTTTTCAAATGGGCGATTGTTGATATATTTTTTGGTTGAATTTCGAAACGATCGAAACTAGTCAACCTATGTGTAAGAGGAGCAACATCTGATTTCTTTTAAAATTAAAATAGTGCCAACATCGCCGAAACCTTGGATAAAAAAAATCTTCAGCACTGTTTTCTGGCTCAATGTTCAAGCTCTCAAGTGAACGCACGAAAATCCGACAAAACTACATTGAATTTGATGCCCGGTGGCTCGTGATAAATGGTATGAATCTTGTTAACAATCAGATAGTTTTCAAACTATGAACAAACACTAACAATCAAAGTGGTAAAAAAATTACTAATAATCATACATTCATATGACGAGCTTCCAAATTATTTGCTTGAGCAACAACAAAATACTCTCATTGTTTGAGTTTCCAGTTAGCTCTACGACAAAAGCTCGGATCAATTGGAAGTGATTTTGACAGTTCTTTTGTATCGATTGGAATTTTGTGTTTCAGATGTCGCTTCTCTTACATGTAGGTTCTCTAATCGAAACGGTGTGTTCAATTTGAAAAACCCAATAATTGAGGTGGAACGATCAAAAGGTGCTTAAGCTGCCAACTGTAGCACAGAGGTCCAAAAAGGCTTAATGTGGAAATTTTTTTTCCAACTACATTTGTCTTTCATTTTAGCTGATAAATCTCTTCAGAACATTTGTTAGTTAGACTGTTTCTCATAACGCGAAAGTATCAAAAACTAGTTACAATCTACTACGATTTAAATAAATAAAAAAAATAACTTCAATGTCTGAAGAGGTAGAGACAAAATTCGTTCTACAAAGTTGTAGATATTATCAAAATTTGAAACTTTGGCAAAAAAATCAAGTGTTCTATTTCTATTCAGTGTAGAGTTACAGTGAGAGGCATAATAAAATTACATTTTTTTTTGTTTCCATTTCTTTTATTCATTGAAAACACATAGTGATCATTATTAAAATATAATTTATTATGTTTTTTTTCAAGTTTTGCTAATGTTTCACTGGTTAAAAAGATTTTTTTTCTGATAAAAAAAAGTTAATATTCCAAAAAAAACAGGGGCAAAATAAAGTGTCCAGATGTATGGCCTCCTTTAGCCTTCAACACTTCCTGTAAGCGCTTCGGCATATTTTCAACAAGGTTGTGCTAGTGTCTTGGGTCGAGATCTTCTCACGTACGCTACAGTGCATCAAAATAAATATTTTTATTTGTCACACCAGTCTTATCAATCCGAGCATCGAGGATGGCCCACAGATTTTCGATGGGGTTCAGATCATGACTTTGTGGGGGCCATTCAAGGGGTTCGATGCGGCAGGAACGGAAAAATGACTTCGTCAACTAGGCCGTATGCTTCAGATCGTTATCCAGCTAAAAAACGAAGCGCACTCGAGGTCCGTCTTGATGAAGGATACCTCGAGGTTTTCCCGTAGGATATTGCAATATGACTGAGCTGTCATGATTCCGTAAATTTTTACCAAACTGCCCACCCCACCCCAAGAAAGCACCCCCACACCATCACGTTACCTCCTCCGTGCTTGACTGTTTTTTTAATATGGCGGTCTTGGAGCTCCTCACCCGACTTGCGCCACATATGATCCCGCTTCTTCCGGTTGAATACCTCGAATTTGGATTCGTCGGTCCACAGCACTGTTTTCCAGTATTCAAGAGGTTTTTCGGCGTGTTCCTTGGCAAACTTGAGCCGCTTAGCATTGTTCACCTGGCTGATGAAAGGCTTTCTACCTGCGATCTTGCTATGGTACTCCTTCGTTTGGACGCGGCGACGGACAATACGACGCGATACCGAAAGTTGGAGCTCTTCCTGTATCTGTCGGATCGTAATTTTTGAGTTTTTCTTCACCTCAAGAATGATTTTCTTGTCCGTTCTGGCATCTGTCTTGGGCTTCCATACTCTTCCTGGGCGATCCACCACGATCCGAACGTTTCCATCTTCTTCATGATTTTTGATACCGCTGTCTTGCTGATTTCGTAGTGCTTGGCCACTTCCCAGTGCGTTTGACCGTTATTGACATCACGAACAACCAGTTTCCGGATGGACAACGGAATGGAACCAGAAATTTTTGCGTTCTCCATATTTTACAACTTTTCGAATGTAGACACCTGTTTGAATACTCCAGAGCCAAGCCAGTTGTTTATAAAACGTCAAACGTCGTTTTTTTTAAGAACATTATCTCTTTTTTTTTAATCAGAAAATAAAAAACAATATTTTAAAAATAACTACGATGTGTTTTCGTTGAACTTCAATCAGAAAAATAAAAGAAATGAAAAAAAAAATATTTGGACACATTGTTTATTCCCTCACTGTATAAAGCTTTTAGATGTGGAGTTTAGTCTAGGATGTGAAACTCACTCCCCTGTAATGCTATAGAATCCGTGTGAAGCACATCTATCAGATTTAAGCTTTTTCCTCAAATTTGAGGTTTTTTTTCTCAGATTTGAGTTTTTGTTTCTAATGTTCTCAAAAAAAAAGCATAAATCTGAGGAAAAAAAGCTTAAAAAAGAGATTCACTTACACTAAGCAAAAAGATGTTGGCCACACGCAGGCCCCTGCAATGATGAAGGATTTGTCTATGTATTGTGTGACTAACACCTTTTTGCTTTTTCCTCAGATTTAAGCTTTTATTTGCCTTGAGAGCATTGGAGACGAAAGCTCAAATCTGAGAAAAAAAAACCTTAAATTTGTGGAAAAAAGCTTAAATCTGATAGATATGCTCCACACTGATTCTATAGCATTGCAGGGTAGTAGGAATTTCCTGACGATGATTATCAAGATTCCGTCAGTTTGGAGCTGGCTCTTAGCTTCTCTAAGAGCTCCGTAGACTACGTTGTACCTAGGTTGCCAATCTAAATGCTCAGTATTTTTCCACAACAGTTATCAAAAACCTACAAATTTGGTACTTTTAAGTTATAAGCTTTCGTGCATGTCTTTATTTTAAATAATTTTCCATGAAGAAAACAAGTACATTAAAGATTTCAGGGGATTTTTTTTTATCTGACGGGTTTGCTCCGGCGGTCTTCGGATTTTCTCCAATATTTGAAATTTTGTTCGTTTTAGCACCATAAAAACATGTTTTTGCAGATTTCTAAAACTTTTATTTTTGCCTTTCCAACAGAAAGCTTTGGTTATTGATCGATTAGGGAGATCAATAATTATGGGTTTTTATAGGTACCTATCTAATCAGCTCGACGAGTTCTGTCGATGTCCGTGTATTTGTATTTGAATTTTTAAACGATTTTTAAAGCTTTAAGTAATGTTTTCACGAAACTGGGCTGCGCGATTCAAATGATTTTATTCTCAAAAGCATGGATTTTTTTCCTATACGACTTATACAAAAACGGGAAAAATACAAAATAGTTGAAATAATTTTCTATACCAAACACGTATCATACTCTTGATGCCAGAAGTTGCCAGTGGCGCCTCGAAGCAGCAGCACCAGCAATCATTAAATTTCAATTATAATTGTAGGTAATCAAAATAAAAAACACACGACTAGGGAATCGAACATAAAATCTTCATCTTTTCAATGTGTAAATTTGTAATTTCGGGTGAAATTTTGGAGGAAATCCTACGACCCCGGTGCCAACGTCTTCAAATTACCCCAAATCCTGTAACCGTCAAAAGTATGGAGGCATAAATTATACTATTCCGTTATTGAAGATTTGAGTATTAAATTTGAATTTTTCTTCATAATTCATTGGATTCTCAGGAAACATCTCACTTAGGGATACAACCCGGCCTAGAGTGAAATCAGACTACAGAGGTTACTCTATCACCGAGTGAGTATGTGTAGAGCAATACTCAGAGAGATAAAAAGAAAAATTAAGTTAAAATTGCAATTTGGAACGTTGAAGGATGTAGGAGCATAAATAAATGCAAGCAAATTAATGAAATTCTAAATCAATTCAAAGTATATATTACCTTACTACAGGATGCAAACGCTACGGGATTGGATATAACCACTGTAAATTTTGACTAGACGGTGATAAGGCAGAACAACAATAAATCTCGAGGAATAGCTATCACAGTGAGAAGACATCTAGACATTGAAATGATTAAAACTTGCAGCGTTTTTAAAAGACTTCTTTGGTGCGAAGTTAGGGTAGGAGAGGAGAGATACGATAATTAGGAATCGTAAACGATCATGGTTCATACAAAACAACATAGCTTTCTAAATAATTAAGCAGGAAACACAGAGGAAAGTTGAAAAACTTAGACGAGTTCAACGCGCAACTAGGTAGGGAGGACTTATCTAAGGCTCTAATCTAAGAGATCAAAGGAAAACATCTCGATCACGAATACTGCAACGATAACGGTGAATTATTTAAGAAGTTTCTTCACAATACATCTCTTAAAAACATTTCCCCATTTATTGGCAAGGGGACTGACTCAACTTGGAAAAGTGGGGAAAGGGAAAATGAAACTGACCATGTTTTAAAACCTAAATTTACAGATTGTCAGATTAGATACATAAAGAACCATAAAATAATTACCGTTGGATTAGTTTTAAGGGCAGAGATGGAAAAAGTTCATTTCAAAAACCAACATACAAAATTGAATATGGAATTGCTTAAATTACCTAAAATAAGGAAAAAAAATAACATAAAAAATAGAAGAGGCCTTTGGTTCAGTTTTTATGGAGAATAGTCTAAATGACAAATACAATTGATACGCAAAGAACATAAAAAAGGCAGCAAATGAGAGTTTCAATAAGTCCAAGTCCATAAAATACAAATTTGATTGTTCTATTATTCAGTAAGAAGAATCATGTAATTATAATCCATTGACACTTTATCAGTGTAAGAACTTTTGAGACTTTTGAGACTTTTGAGGAAAGAGCAAAAAGAGAGGGCTTTATCTGCCTTTCGGATGAATTTATGAGCAGTGATGTCAACCTTCCAGATTTTTTCTGGATCTTTCAGACTTTTTGGACTTCTGCCAGACATTTTTTAGGTTTCCAGACTTTTGTCATTCCTTCCAGACATTTCCAGACTGAATTCGACATGAATTTTCTGACAAAACAATCAAAATTGAAAAGTTTCGTTACAAAATGACAGAAAATGATTCGAATTAGTAATTGAAGATTGAGGAATGCCACGAAGATGGTAGTGAAATAGGAAATAAAGCATAAAACGTAGTACCGCCGACATCACCACAATAGTCTCAGGCATTGATAGTGTATAGAATGTATGATTATTATAAAGTAATGAGTGTTATTCCCTAGACTGCAATATTGTGATCTGGCGACCAAAAAAAGGTCATTTCCTATAAAGAGTTTGCCATCCAGACTTATCCAGACTTTTCCCGAATGTTTTTCATAATCTACCAGACATTTCTGAAAAACAGTTGGCATCCCTGTTTATGAGCTCGTTTGAGAAAAAAGCGAGGAATGAACGGATTTAACTTCATGAGCGAAAGAGATCGCGAGAAGATCATTCAGTCTTTTAAGCAATCTTTAAACGAACGGTCGGGTTATTGTGTATAGTGAAAAGTTTTAAAATGAAACTTCGAAAAAAAGCAGAGGTCACGACAATGGCGCAAGTTTGTAAGAATATCTGCTTATATACTAAAACAACTCCTTTTGTAGTAATACCATAGGCGTTTTGAGCGCAAAAACAGCGACCCGGTTCCCACTAATGCAAAGAGCCCGAGGTGGCGCTTGTAAACAAAAAATAAAAAAAAATGCGACCCGGTCCCGGCTAGACCGGAGAACCTTAAGTGACGCCTGATAAATTGAAAAAATGTGACCATCTTCATAATCCACCCAAAGCTTGCTTCATTTAGATTTGGAAAAAAAACTTTTTCTCATATTGTGGCGCTCTTGGTGGACGGATTTGAAATTTTTTGGCACCCACGTGTCAGGAATTTTGTCAGCTTCATAAAGATATGTATGTTTTACATTTCGCAAATCGACTGTACTTCAATCAATCAACATGGAAGCCGAAAGAAGGAAAACAGTTCTGCACAGTTTTTTTGGAAAAATCCATCATGGTCTGCAGCTTGGCTAGCTTAACAGCTGAAATTGCCCAGAAATACCGTATGGCGCGTTTTCAAACGGTAAAAGGAAACATTGACGACGATTTGGAAGCCTCAAGCCAATCGTCGGAGTGGAACTGTCGACCGAAAACTGCGTGGTAAGATTTTGAAGACGATTAAGAGGAATTCCAATCTGTCGGACCGTGATTTGGTCAGAAAATTCGGTACTGCCCATAGTATTGTGGGGAGATTTCGACTCCGGGAAGGAATCAAGTTGTATCGAGCTAGCAAACAGCCAAATCGCACCATAAAACAGAAAGGTGTGGCCAAAATCCGTGCTCGGAAGCTATACGACCAGGTGCTGATCAAATTCGACGGGTGTCTCCTGATGGACGATGAAACCTATGTCAAGGCTGACTTCAGGCAAATCTCAGGTCAAACATTTTATTTGGCAACGGCTCGGGGGAATGTTCCAGCCAAATTTAAATTTATATTTTCCTAATAAATCGTGTTACAGGAAAAATTTGATAATTCCTTCGAAACCGTGACAAATAATTTTATCCGTATTTTTTTTTAAAGTATTAAAAAACGCTACATTTGTATAAAGAAGATCTTGAATCCAATAATAAATAACCAAAATAAAGTTTTTTGTTTTTGTTCCAATTCAATCTGAAGCAAGCTTCATAGGTTTTTTTTGCGGTAGACAAAGTTGTAAGTACTTTTAGTTAAATATTGGGTTGTTTTTTGAATATCGGACATTTTCATAAGAATCCATTCTTCAAAATTTATTAAAGAAAAATTCGATCAGTAAGAAACCCCTTTGAGTGATGGCAGAAATTCTTCCTGTTAGACTCTCGCTTATCCAAGCTCATCTTAACTTTTTGTTTTGATTCTAATTGATCAGTTTCGGAGTTTCCAAAAATAGACCCATTCGCCCTCCCGAAAACAAAAAACCCTAACCGAATTTTCCCCTCCGTTAGAACCAGGGCCGGATTAAGCCATCGGGGGGCCCGGGGCAATTTTTCTCGGGGGGGCCTATAATTTGATTTTTTTTTCAAACGCTACACGGAAAATACAAAACCTTTTAAACGTGTAAAAAACTGGAGATGAGTTCAGTATACTATCTTCAAATAGCCTTGTTGTCTGCGTAGAAAAAAGTTACTGGAATCTTCAAATAAAAACTATTAATCAATTACGTGAAAGCATTGCGGAAGAGTTTAGAAATTTTTTAGAAATAAAAACTCTGATGAATGCTGCAAAATGTAAAATTTAATTCTCATTTTTTTTAAACCCTTATCACCCTTAACTAAAATTATGACCGGATGGATATTCTACATGATTTTCATATCATCATTGATCGTTTGGTTTGTGCTTATTCGATAAATATTTACCTAGTGACAATTAAGAAGTGTCATGAAGATTTGAAACATAGAAAACAAAATTAAAAAAAAATTAACAAAATAATTGAATCCACATTCCATAGAGATAAAGATATAAGAGTTTAAGAATTCAAAACTTAAAATCACGTCATATTCAGAATCAAAATTCAGTGTCACAAATCTAAATCATAATTTCAAATCAAGTTTTGAGAAATAAAGTATGAATTAAATTTAAAAAAAGAGATACAAAGTTACAATCAGAGCAAAAACAGAAATTGCACCAAATGTGAATTTCAATTCTATGTCTTTGAAACACCAAAAAAATCTTTTCATGAGATGTTTTTGAATATGATTTACATCAGATAATTTTTTTTTTATAAAATTGTTATTCTAAATGTGACGAAAGTTTCAATCGATGCCCTAAAAGCCAAAGGGGTATTAGTGCAAAAATGATCGGTTGAAAAAAAAAAATTGAGAATAAAGATTAAGTGTTTAAAACACAGAATCAGTTTTCATTGAAAAAATCAGATAAGGAATCCAAATGAGTTTAGTACCTTAAAAAAAGATCCTGAATTTTCAAATTCAGAAAAATTATTAAACTGAACTTCAGTAACTGAAGAAATAACACAAGACTTGAAAATTCCAATGAATCTGGAAAAAGATAAGATTAAGATCATAGAAATCTTCATATTAAAAAAATCACTCAATGATACTAGCAACTCAACTATCAGATCGTTTTTATGATAATTTGAGAATGATCATTTGGAAAATGATATGCTGAAATCAGGATATTCACTTCAGTAGATGATAAAATTTTGGTTAAATCAGTTGAAAATGTTCCAATACCAATTTCAAGTCTAAGACAGAAATTGGGATGGAAACTCAATAAAAAAAAACCCTGTACTGTCGATTGGTTCAATTTAAGCAACTACAGTTTTTTGTAAAGATTTTACTTTCAAAAATAGGGAGGGAAAAGGGTTATTTATAAACCAATGAAAATTCCAATAATTATGATTGAAAGGTAAAAAGTTATTATAATACGCAGTATTATCCCGGATACTGCCCGGGTTAAATTCTGAAATGTTTATCATAAAGCGAAATTGGCTGCTATTTTAGTGTAGTAAACGATAGCTTGGAAACTTTACGTTTCAACAATCATTATTGTTGTGCATGACGTTTGAATGTAATGAAAATGAGGAGATGTTTTTTCTTTATTTTACCTGTTCTGTACAGAATATCTTATTAGATATGTTTCGATAAAAAGAAAAAATTGAAGGTGTTTTGCCTCATATTCTTCTTAAATTTTTTTCGAATTCGGCTTTGTTCAGAAGCATTCTCAGCTCGCAAAATGTGGGAGAGCTCCTTCACTGCTTACTCTAGGGGGCCCCTTAACTTTTTTAAGACAAAAACTTATCTAGATTTTATTTCACGGGGGCCCTTTAGTTTTTATATTTCAAGTTTTCATTCCGATATTCTAGTTTTGGTTTCTTTTCATGGATTTGTAGTAGTATGATTTTGATTATACTACTAGTATGATTAATGTTAAATCTTTTTTCCCTCGGGGGGGCCCCTCTGAGCCGGGGGCCCGGGGCAATTGCCCCTTTTGCCCCCCCTTTAATCCGGCCTTGGTTAGAACGCATCTTATAGACGTTTTCCGTGGCGATGCTTTTAGCCAATCTTACTCAGGAGGAGGACTCTGCATTAGCAAGCTCGTTTTCTTCAACACGTATGTATGTAGGTACACTTTAAGCCAAAGAACACCAAAGATGCACTCGGAATGGCCTACAACGAATAGAACGTAGGTGATGCTTGGCATTGAAGGGTAACCAGAAAAGTGGTTTTCAAAATGGTCAATTATATGTTGATTGAATGATAAATTATTAAAAGGATGGTATATTTTTGGACACCGACTGTTGGTCATCATAGCTTATGATTTTCGTTTGCACGTGTGTCCTTTTTTTCTTTAATACAGATTACAGTTGTGAGATTTAAGAAACTCAGAAACAGCTACTCTGCCCGGCAGCCCGACCCGAACAAATCAGATCGCAACGTAGGACCACATGCAAATCGGTCTGCGGCAGCAGCTCGGGAGAGAGTGCAAATATTTGCACTGGAAAATGGAATTTATATTCATGTAAATAGATGGTTCCGTTTGATTGCATTAGAAGCGAAGGTGAAGCTGATGAAAATAGACCAGGAGGGATTCGAGGACCTGGAATGTGGTGGGAGCTTGTTGGAAGCTTGTTTGCGATGGCAAAATATGGTCCCTCGTTTTTTTTTCTTTGCTGTGCCTGTGTTTCAGTTTGAGTTTTCATTCGGAATGACGTTTTGTCAGCAATCAATTAACTGACTCTGGTCGTCAGTTCGGACTGTTGGCTAGGATGTAATTTTGTTCAATGAATACATATCTTTCCGTTCAGTTTACCTACTTGTGTGCTGTTGAAGAATTCTTTGACCTTTCTTCAAGGATGAATTGGAAATGTAATCAGACCCATGAATGCCGTTTTGTTTGATGAAATTCGAAAAGCTTTGCCTCAAGCCAATGATTTTGAAATAAAAAAATGTTTTTCAGAATAGAATCTTCCGATTTTTGATTTAAATTTAATTTTGAAGAATTTAATTCAAAACGAAGTTTACAGTTTAAAATTTTTAGATTCAAACCTCAAAAATAAGTTTAAAATCTAATTTTGTTAAGGTCGCCAAGTTACTTTAAACAAGATGATGCACCTTTTAACACCTAAAACCGATTAAAAGTTAATTCTTCTCTTGTCGATTTTGATAGTTTCACACTTCGGTCACCATCAGACACACTTTGTAATGTTTATTTTTACAATATAAACGATATGTGGAAGGTGCAGTTCATAATCAGCTTCATCCTGCTGATGTGCGGTGGAATCATTTTATCTTGCTTGAAGCTTCAAGCCATCAACCGGGATGCTTCAGAGCTCGGGACTCCCACAAGTTGTCTGGTCCACCGCTAAGCCGAACCGCAAATCCATATTTGCATACCGGAGGGTGCAATTGAAGCAGCATCACCTCCTGTCGATTCCACAGCAGGATCCCGGAACTGAAAACGGCAATAATGAAGACCTACATAGTTGGACCAGGACCAGGGGTCGGTGCTTTTGGGCAAACAATTCCACCTTATTCCACATCCGTTCGGTTTAATTTTGACCCCCGGATTTCAATGGCAATGATGATGACGACGACGACGATGAAGAACAGGACGACAAAGGTTGGGAATGGCCATAACACACTCATCCAGACACATCCGTCGGTGTTGACAGGACTAAAGACCTGGGCATTAGGTCGAACGATTCTGTTCCATTGCCATTGGTGCTTCAGGTCAGCCAAAAGTCGGCCATCAGACAGGACATTCTAATATCTGATGGTTTCCGGATGGAGGAAAACCGGCAGCTTCCTGCTGAGGTTTGACCGTGGTCGAAAAACCCCCAAGAACCAACAGATGATAGAGACATTATCATAAAATTTTATTTCACAGGCAGACAGTAGTAAGTAGACGGTAGGAAATCGGATGGAACGGAGTACATTCTTCAAACAGCAGGACGAAGTCAGGACCAGCACCAGAGAGTTCGCTTCTGGGGAGAGGTAAAAAGTCAAGTATCTGTCTGTATGCACCCGGCGATCGACCCAAGGACCGTGTATAACGGTCTACTTCTGGGTGTGACCTGTGGCCATGTGAGGGTTTTCGAGAAATGCACATTGGCGCCAAAATTTTCTGAGAAATGAATACATTATTTGTGATTTGCAATTACAAGATCCATTTCATCAAATTTACTATTTTTGTGTTACGCATCGAAATTTTATCAGCATTCGAATAAAATATTGAAAAAAATAGTAGAGGAAAACGAGGACACTAATCTCTGTGGTGCCTTGATTGCTTAACTATATCTCAAAACTGCAGTGTCTTACAATGATCAGAAGGTTTAGAGAAATGTGTCAAATGGAACAAAACAACTGTGCTAGAAGCTCAAAAAATTTCAACAAATCTATTTTTAGCTACTGCACATTATTAGAAATTTTTTATAAAATTCATTTGATAATTTTATTCACCAATTTATAATGTTTCTCACATGAAAAATTATTAAAAAAAAATAATTATAATATTTCAATCATTAGTATAAATTCCCGTACTAACTAATTTGAATTCATTTACTGTCTGGCAAGGCCGTATTGAGGGGGAGGCAATGAGGGCAATTGCCCCAAGCCCCCCGTGTGAAAAAAATTACATTACTTTATTCATGCCAAGTACAAGAAATTTAAAAAAGGAACTAGAAACTCGAAAATTGGGATTAAAACGTAAAATATAACAGCTAAGGGGGCCCCCTAAAAATAGTATCTTGAATAGTTTCCCTCAAATATAAGCTAAGGGCTCCCTAGAATAAATGTTGCCGCATTTTTTCCGCATTTATGAAAGCTGAGAATGTTTTACAAAACTTGGTAGAATCTAAGCTTATAATTTGGAATTTTTTGCAAACAAAATCCGGAAAAATGTAGGCTGAACTCAGTAATAATTCTTAATTTTTTAAGAATGAAGTGCGGAATAATACTACAATTATTATTATTTTTATCGAAACACGTCTGCAACGTTTCCCAATCAAAAACAAATTTAGATAAAACTAGCTGAAAAAAAATTTGCCAAACTTGAATTTTTTTGTTTTTTTTTTCTGTGTAAGGAGTGTATTCTATAAAAAATGCAACACTTTGTTTTGTGAATAACTTTTGAATGCGTGAATGTAAAATGGTGAACATTTTCGCAAAGATAACTAGGTACATCGTGTCAATCGTTATGAAAGAATGAGTAATTTGGAGTTTCCACAGGTCGTTAGCCTTCTCAAGTACTAGACATTCATTTTTTTACTTTTTTTCTCCTCGTTTGTTTCCGGGAAATACAGGCGAGACTTGTCAACGAACAGTTTCTGGTTGAAATCCTGATAGGTGACCGCTAAAGAGTTCGTTTTGCTATCCATTACGATATTTTTAAAAAAATCTTCCCACAAGCAGTCCAAATATTTTGCGCACGATTTGACCACCGTATTTTGTTTATTTTACCAGTGGGCAACTTTTCTACCTTGTATAATTGAAGTCATACCTATTGATCAGTGAGCTAGACGAATCTGCCAGAATAATTTGACATTTTTAATCACTTCCTCTATTCATATTTCCGTATTGAGCTTGAAAAGCCTCTCACATTCCTCTCACTTCATGGAATCAATCATCGTCACTTTTATTCAAATTTCAGCGCACTATTGGATCCTTTAGGTCTCCTTAAACGATCTACCATGTAAAGTTTAGTCAAATAGTTGATTACCAGATGTTTTTAGGTTTCCCACTGAGACTTTCCTGGATTTTTCTCGATCCTGCCCAATAAATTTTGTCAATGAACTTCAGTATTGGATGCTATCTCAACAACCACTTCGCAAATTGTCACCAAATTTTGAACACAATACATTACCAAAAAACTTCACTGAAAATTTTATCAATTTCCATCCATGCATACAAAAGTAATTCACAAAACAAAGTGTTGCATTTTTATCGAATACACTTAATATAAATTCAGAAAACTTCACTTGTTTTTACATTATTATGGCAACTATCTTGTCCGTAGTTTGCTTTACTTGTTCACTTCACTTTTAAAACCCTTACGAATATGGATAATCTTCTACCCACAAGAAATAATATATAATGTCCTTTTATTTATTGAATAAAGATTATATTTTGGAGTTCCCACAGAATGAAGCATTATGTGTCAAATATGAAACATTTTCTCAACAGTTGAAAAAAATTTAAAGCTTTTTCGACGTCTGGAATTTCATTTTATTAGCTTGGTAGAAATTTGAACAAATTACAGTATCTAATCATCAGTTTTTGAATGAAGACTTGCAGCACAGAAGAGGTAGAAAAAAGCAATACATCTCTCATTTTTATTAAGTTCGAATGTCTTGCACAATTTCTAGGTATGTAGAAACGCTTCACTCTGGACCATCGCATTTATTGGCAGCAGTTCGTTGTCGTTACTGGCCAATTGATGGTCTAAATGAAGCCCGCAATACAGTCCACCAATGCATCGTCTGTTTCCGCAACAAACAGAAATTCGCTCAGCAAGTTATGGCACATCTTCCTTCTGTACGCGTTAATTTCCATTCACCAGTACCGAAGTCGATTTCATGGGTCCAGTGTACTTGAAACCTCCTCGCAAACAGGGCCCGATAAAATCCTATATTTGCGTCTTCGTTTTCATGGTTACCGAGGCCGCACATCTCGAACTGGCAATGAGCCTTACATCTGACGCTTTCATCGCAGCGCTGAAACAGTTCTGCTCCCGAAGACGTCGTCCATCAGAAATCTACTGCGACAACGCCACGAATTTCGTCGGCGCCAAGAACCAGTTGGAAGAACTTCGTGTTCTCTTCCTGTCGCAACGGCATCACTTCGAAATTGTCAGAACTACAGCTCGAATGGGAATCGCCTTCCATTTCATCCCACCACGCTCATCCACCTTTGGAGGGTTGTGAGAAGCATGCGTCAAGTCCGTGAAACGTCATCTACATCGCGTGACTCTTGATGTCGCACAAATAGAAGCGTGCTACTACTTCCGGCTGCTTACCTGCTCCAACGATCCCACAAACCTCGAGGTCCTTACTCTAGGCCATTTCCTAATCGGTGGTCCAATCCTAGCTCTTCCCAAACCAAAATTTATCTCGATACCTTCTAATCACCTGACCCGCCGGCAAGACCAACAGCGTGTTCTCCAAACTCTTTGGGATGGCTGGAAAATCGAATACTTGCCCACTCAAATGCCCCGGAAAACACCCGAATCTAGCCGTGTCAGTGACATGGTTCTGGTGGAAGAGATCAACTTGCCTCCTACGAAATAACTCATCGCTCGAGTACTGAAGACGATGCGTGTGGCAGCGTTTCAGACGTGCTGTGTGAAGGAAACCAAATCTGCTGTTGCTCGATCCGTAAAATGTGCCCCTCCCACATTGCGAAGCCTACCAATCCTCCACAGTCACGGTATCCGAGCGTTAGTCTTCCGCTCCGAGCTGCACTCCCCAACCATCTCCCACAATTGATCTTCAGGCTACATCCACACTTCCGGCCACTGCTCAACTTTTGGCTCCGAACAACGAGATTGGTTCCCACGACGACAACGACGAATAATCATCCTGGTTTCCATCCATCGACGGCCGTTCCTTCCAATCGAGATGCTGTTGAAATGGTCATTTCAAGGGGGTCGGCATGTTCCAGCGCAGTCACAACGAACAGCGGTCCACAACGATTAATAACGATCAAATTCGAAGACATCAATGAATTACAAACTAAATACGAAGAAATACGATAAAATACGAATGTCAAGGGAAATAGTTTTAAGGCAAGCGATATTTTGTAAATTGTTGTGATATCAAAAAGATGTAATACTTTTACAATAGCGGGAGCTGGTTTTTCCTGTTTCTCCCGAACAAAATGTCTCAAAATCCCATACAAATTTCAGGCTCGTTGAGCGTCCCCTTCCCGTGGTCCGATCTGGCCCAAATTTGGCATGAGATCTTGTACTAGGCCTTGGATCAATTTTAGCTTGCATCGTATAACTTTTTCAAAAGTCGGGTCATTTGGGGCACTCTAATGCACACTCACGCCATAGATTTAAGAGTGAGACGAAAAAGTGATACGTGAATTCAAACCAAATGTTGTAAATGACATGTATATATTTATGCTTGAATAAAGATCACTTTGAAAAGCTAATCGCGCGCAAAGGACGTGTTTTTCTGCTACTGAAAGTTCGTTTCATTTCGGCCTATTGTTCGCTCCGCCATCG
Organism: Uranotaenia lowii; assembly: GCF_029784155.1. Lineage (NCBI taxonomy): Eukaryota > Metazoa > Arthropoda > Insecta > Diptera > Culicidae > Uranotaenia > Uranotaenia lowii. The sequence continues at coordinate 405,468,721 of NC_073692.1, read as the reverse complement.
CTGGTCAAGTTGATGACAATTGTTGCTTCCTGCTACCCAGTTTTGTCTGCCGTTTGGGACCCAATTCGTGGGACACTAATAACGGAATCCTGCGTCCGTACATGTGGCTATATCGTTTTCCCCTATGTGCGACGGCAAGATTTTCCAGGAATACGCAGACGCGCAGGTCGGAAATACTTGTGGGAACCGGATCATCCCAGCCTAACTGCAGAGAAAGTGGATCAGCATTTTCGCACGAACAATCACCGGTCACTATCCCAAGCGGATCGAACAAGCTCAAGATATTTGACAGGATATTTCGCCTGGTCGAAGGGACGTCTGGCCATTCAGGAACTTTGAACAGAAGCTCATCGGAGGTAAGCTTCCAAAATATGCCGAGTGCTTTGATTGGAGACGAAAGATCAAGTTCCAAAACGGAGGCCTGTTCTCGAAGTTCCGCTGGAAACTGCTAAACTACTTCTGGAATGTGGATGCGTAGGAAAACCACCGGAATTCAGCATCAGAGACGATTCTGGCCGAATTAGTCTGGCACATTTCAAGCTCCCAAAATCGGCTAACGCTCTGCCTAAGATCATGGAACGTCGACAAGTTACAATGGACCCGAACTTCATCAGCATTGGTACCGACTTCGTGAAAACTGGATACGAGTCAACCAAACACTGAATTCTGAAGCATCGGTTTTCCGTCGGCAAGTTTGGAGTAATCGCTTAGCAAGAGCTCGAAGAAAACCCGTGCACCGATAACCATATCGATAGGATCACGAGTAGCAAACGATGGATCGGCGAGAGGAATGTTCTCCGGAATGGCAAAGTCGTTGACATCGATAGTGCTAGTTGGCAAATCGCTGGTCACCTTATTCATCACAATTAACTCCAGCAAAACTCGGAAGTTGTTAAACCGTGAGGCAACCGTAGTGACAGTTGAAAACAGCGATATCTATGTTATCAGGAGTCTTTCGCGAATTAAGAAGACGACAAAACCTTTCAGTCATGGGATTCTGCTATGCGAAGCGCTATCATGCAGAACCCGAGCGAGGCACGAAGTACCCTTTGGACCGAGGACTATTCAAACCTAATCGCGCGCAACGGCGGTGTTTTTTACCACCTGAAGTTCGTTCGTTCTCGGTCTTTGTTTTTCTCCGCCATCGCTGGTCAAGTTGATGACAAAAGTTGTTCCTGCTATTCCGAAAACTTCGACGCCGTTTTGGACCGAATTCGTGGGACACTAATAACGGAATTCTGCGTCCGTACAACGTCAGTATATCATCACTTACTACATTTAAACTAGCGTAAAGGAATATTATGGAGTATTTTAATATTCCTCATTTCTCTTTTCATATTCCAAAAACGTTATTAAAGTTATAAAGTGGTTAGTTTTGAGATTTTTCTTATGAAAGTAATAAAAAATGGATGCGCGCACACATTTTTCTTCATATGTTAATATTAGGAACACCCATATGTTGACATCAGGAACAATATGTGCCAAATTGAAACATCGAAACACTTTAAAAAACTTGATATTTTTCAAAGATTAAACCAAAAAATTGTATGTCTATGAATCAAAGATTTGGCCTACTTGTGCCAAATCTAAAAACCTGTGACAAAATATAGCAAAATTAGGCTCAATCACCCTATATGTGTGCGAGTTTAATATAACAAGTCTGTAAACTTCAACGGACGGGTAAAATTTCAAGGCATGTAAAATATTTGTACGTAGGTAACCGCCCCTAGCTACGCCACTTACATTCGATCATCAATGCCTCCTCTTATCGGTACGGTTGGTCACTGGAAGAGGTTTCCACGATCGTGAACAATAGACGACCGAGAAAATGATCTTCTCCACGAAGGCCTTTATTTACCACAGCCGGGTGGCTGGCGATTAGCCGATGATCGATGGACCAGTTCGATCAGAGTCATCATCCAGTTTACTTGCACGTTTTCGTATATATAAGTCTAAGAAGCTTAAGTTTTGTTGTAATAAATTAAGTAAATTAAAGTTGTTTGTTTTAACTAAAGTCGCGCGTGTTGAGTGTAGTCATTTTAATTGGGACACTAAGGAAACCCACCGGAATAATCACTTGATACGTGAGCCAGCCACATTGGGAAGCCGCAACATTAGCATCGATGTTGGACGGAGGACTGGAGACACCAGCTATCGAAGACCAATAGGTAACAGTGACAACCAAGTTTATTGACCCCCTCCAACAATATTGAAGGCGTGTAATATTTAATTTGCGCTGAAAAATCCGTCACATGTGATGCTTCATTTTCTTTACATCATATATGATATACCTTATTTTACAAATTTCTTTTGATTTGAGTATACATGTCTGTAATTAAAAAAAAACCTGCAGAATTAAACAAGCATAGAAAAATCCATCGTTTATGACGCTTCTCATTGTTTACATCATATGTCCATGATAAATTTTCTAACTTAAGCTTACCCAGGCACTAAGTGAGTTTTTTTTATCGCTTTATAACTGAATTACAGCCGTTTCCGCACAGAATGTTTTTTCAAAGAAGAAATTGCGACTTTGAATAACTTTAAAACAAATGATTATAGCTGAATTTTGTCTGAGGATCATATTTTAGTCACGTTACAAGCTTTCCAAAGCTTTAAATTTTGTAAAAATCGGTTGAGAAACAAGAGAGTTCAAGCGAAAAAAGTGTGATACTAGGATACACAGTAGACTGCCTCAAATTTGTATGGGAAATTCAAAACCTGAGAAATGTTGTGCGCTGCAGGCTAAAATTGATGCTAGGCCTAGTACAAGATCTCATGCCAAATTTGGGCCAGATCGGACCAGGGGAAGGGGTCGCTCAACGAGCCTGAAGTTTGTATGGGATTTTAAGACATTTTGTTCGGGAGAAACATGAAAATCCAGTTTTTCATCTATAACTTTGGTTCCCGTCGGCCGATTTCTTTCAAAAACGGGTTTTCTTAAAGCCTGAATTATGACAAATATTTCATCCGAAGATTGCATATCGATAAGAGAAAAGATAAAAAAGTTATTAAGCTTCAAAAATGGGGTAACTTTTTTACGGTGGTATTCATCACTGTTAATGAGGCATCAATATGTTCGACCGCCCCGACTCATTAACAGTGATGAATACCATCCTTAAAAAGCTAGCCCATTTTTGAAGCCTTATAACTTTTTTATCTTAACTCTTATCGATATGCAGTCTTCGGATGAAATATTTGTCATAATTTAGGCTTTAAGAAAACCTGTTTTTGAAAGAAATCGGCCGACGGGAACTAAAGTAATTGATGAAAAACTGGATTTACATGTTTCTCCCGAACAAAATGTCTCAAAATCCCATACAAACTTCAGGCTCGTTGAGCGACCCCTTCCCCTGGTCCGATTTGGCCCAAATTTGGCATGAGATCTTGTACTAGGCCCAGGATCAATTTTAGCCTGCAGCGTATGACTTTTTCAAAAGTCGGGTCATTTGGGGCAGTCTAATACACAGGTTACCTTTGTCCCACAGCATAATTTTTTTTGTTATCCCTTTCTCTTATTTTCTTCTCTATCTATGAGCTATAAGGACGTGATCGGCGCCGTTATTGATGATTAAAAAGTAAGCATCAGTTTTGTTCATTGTGAATATTGACCGAATGTTGAAAAAAAAAAACAGTTCGAATGAGATAAATTTAAAAAACTCTTTTTGATATAATTCTAACGTTTTATGAGTTTGAATTTGAAAAAAACACATGATAATGCTTATTTCATTTGCTTTCACTTAGACAAAATAATTTTTTTGTCGGACTATCGGTCATAACCAGGCAATAAAGGGATTGTTTTAGTTGAGTAAACGGATTGTAATGAATTAATATTTGATGTTTTTTTTTAGCGAAAATAATTTAAAACGCCCCTGAACAACTTTTGTGAATGCAATACCAAAACCAGGTAACTCGGTCATCATATATGATCCAAAAGGCTCGTTTCTAGTCTTTTACCGCTTCTGGGAATCTGGTCCATGTAAGGGCTTTGCCTCTCCCCAGAATGCTTCCCATAGAAAGAGGAGCAGCTTCACCTGACCAAACATATGTATGTATGTACCTCCACACATTTGCACCGATCTGGAACGAAACCGATTTTCAGGGTCCTCGGCATCGTTCGGCACCATTTCTAAATGTTTGGTCTTTGAGCGTCGAAGAGCAGCAGCGAGCAAATTGCTGATCCTCATCGGCCGTGTTGATTTTCATGCCCTTCTGGGGGTTGCGGGTTAGCAAATTTGAGTTTTGAAAATTGGTTTACCCAGCTTCTCAGTGCTTCAGTAGAGTTAGGTCCGACAAATGGTGGAACGGCCTTTTTAGGTTAGAACCTGGCGGCGATGATGGTTTTGTTCGAGCCATAAAATTTTGGCCGCCATCATCATCGCCATGTGAAGAAGCTCTCTAGTATTAAGGAGCAGCATTTCGATGGTGCTTTCAATTATCAAATTAATAAGTGGATATGAAGAGCTATGGTAATGGCTGCGGGTTTACCTGGAAGGTGTTTTCCGGTGTGAAATATGATTAAGCACCGGTCTCGAGTAATGTCAGGAATCCAATTGGTAAATTTTGCGTCCTGGAGGGTGTTTTATCTCAATTTAGATTCTCCGTACTTAACAGAATGAATTTGTGTGTAGCAGTTTATTGGATTTCGAACTAACTTCTGGAATTTGACACCAGAGGAAAAAATGACAAAAATGACAAAAATGACAAAAATGACAAAAATGACAAAAATGACAAAAATGACAAAAATGACAAAAATGACAAAAATGACAAAAATGACAAAAATGACAAAAATGACAAAAATGACAAAAATGACAAAAATGACAAAAATGACAAAAATGACAAAAATGACAAAAATGACAAAAATGACAAAAATGACAAAAATGACAAAAATGACAAAAATGACAAAAATGACAAAAATGACAAAAATGACAAAAATGACAAAAATGAAAAAAATGACAAAAATGACAAAAATGACAAAAATGACAAAAATGACAAAAATGACAAAAATGACAAAAATGACAAAAATGACAAAAATGACAAAAATGACAAAAATGACAAAAATGACAAAAATGACAAAAATGACAAAAATGACAAAAATGACAAAAATGACAAAAATGACAAAAATGACAAAAATGACAAAAATGACAAAAATGACAAAAATGACAAAAATGACAAAAATGACAAAAATGACAAAAATGACAAAAATGACAAAAATGACAAAAATGACAAAAATGACAAAAATGACAAAAATGACAAAAATGACAAAAATGACAAAAATGACAAAAATGACAAAAATGACAAAAATGACAAAAATGACAAAAATGACAAAAATGACAAAAATGACAAAAATGACAAAAATGACAAAAATGACAAAAATGACAAAAATGACAAAAATGACAAAAATGACAAAAATGACAAAAATGACAAAAATGACAAAAATGACAAAAATGACAAAAATGACAAAAATGACAAAAATGACAAAAATGACAAAAATGACAAAAATGACAAAAATGACAAAAATGACAAAAATGACAAAAATGACAAAAATGACAAAAATGACAAAAATGACAAAAATGACAAAAATGACAAAAATGACAAAAATGACAAAAATGACAAAAATGACAAAAATGACAAAAATGACAAAAATGACAAAAATGACAAAAATGACAAAAATGACAAAAATGACAAAAATGACAAAAATAACAAAAATGACAAAAATGACAAAAATGACAAAAATGACAAAATGACAAAAATGACAAAAATGACAAAAATGACAAAAATGACAAAAATGACAAGAATGACAAAATCGAAAAAAATTACAAATATGACAAAAATGAGCCAAGATTTCAAAATTTACAAAACAACGTTACAAAATTGATATGATTAAAGAAATGACATTAAAATGACAAAAAGACAATATCAAACTTAGGACTTCAAAACACAAATTTAAGAAAACTGTTCTACTGATCGATTGCATTAATAAAAAATCCTTCTTCAACTTTTCAAAAAGTACAACACCACCGAAAAAGTGTGAACAAACAGCATCCATGACACGGTCACATATTTGCACAGCTCCTTTGGGATTCCAGAGCAGTTGTTGATTGAACGAATATCTATGAATGTATATCGGGCAAAAGTTTTTCGCAGGATTCGTCGCTGACAACAAAGTGTCGAGAAATCACCAATCAGTGGAATTTTTCCACCAACGACAATTTGACCCGTAAAAAAACCTTCGTAGAGGGGTGCATTTCCAAAATTTTCCGCACTCCCAACCGTCGTCAGCTGCAGCAACAGCTCCGGGAATTTATACTCTTTTACGAAAGAAAATGAAAAAAAGAACCTTCCGGCAATTCACGGTCCAGCAGGACTACAATCATGATGCGAATGTTCGGTTCGAAATGACTAATGCATGACGTTCCCTCAGGTCACGAAGCGAGTCCGTTCAACTACACAGCAAAAAATTTCTAAAAGTATACGAAATCTAAACCACGAGTAGTCTAATTTTTTACACGTGTAAATCGAAGACGATGTAATTTTCAACTCCTTTTGATGTAATTTTTGTCTTTTTTCAAAAAGTGAATAGAAATACATTGTTTTGCTATAATTTTACATTCCGTGATGTAAAAATCAAGCGATCGATAAATTTTATATCACAAACAGTGTAAAATTGTATGTTTGATTTAAAATTAAATGGAAATGTGCAACTTGTGTGGCAAGCGTCGGATAAAAAGTAAACAAGTAAGAAAATTATTCGAAAACGAGTCGTAGGCGTAGCTCTAGCATTTCCAGAATCCTTCAAAAGCTGGTAGGTTCATAATTATGTCATATTGAAAAAAGAATGCTGTTGAAATTAATCAGTTTTCTCTCCATTGCAGCAAGATCAGATTTTTCGCAGCGGCTGTGATTTTTCGGAGAAATTTTCGTCAGGCGGAGGTGACGCTGACCGAAAAATAATGGTGTTCTGGGACGAATCGAGGATCCTGGTGAGTGGTGACTGCCATCTGTATAACATCACCGTGCTGGGAATCATCAGATGGAACAAAAATTCCAGGCTGACGCTGTGCGTGATGGTGTATATCTTTTAAGGTTATTTTTGGAAATATATGCGAAATTAAAATTTTAAAAGCAGCGTATTTATTCATAGACAACAGCAAAACCTGAATATTTAGCAAAGATTTCTAATATTTACGATAATAAATTTCAAAATTTACATTCCCGTGTATTTTTACACGACGGCTTACGTCGCCCGATTTCGTGCATTGTTTTCGATCTAAATTTACACGCCTCAAAAATTACATTCTTGAAAAAAATACATCGTGATAGAATTTTACATCAAAATCGATGTTCCGTTTTCGTGCATCGTTTTCGGTCTAAAATTACACGAATTTTTCTTGCTGTGTAAACTGTTCTCCATGTTCGTTATTGGAATGGGGAAAACCAAACCTAGTTTTTCAAAGAAAAAAAAATGGAAATAAAACTGAAGCAAATATGTTTGAAATCTAGAAGTGAGAGAAACTTGCCTGGACGTCATCCCCTTTCATATTTTTTTTATTGTATTGGATAAGGTGTGCGTATATTTAATTTAACGTGCGGACGCGTACTGTTTTAATGCATTTTATATTAGTGGCCTGCGGGGGCGTAGAAATTGGTTTACACGAGGACTTACTGGTGCTACAGACAAGAATGCACGTGGGCTTCTCCAAGAAGTTTATTAGACGGGAACAAACTATTATGTTTGTTGTGCAACATATTGCTTGAAGGAAAAAAAATCAACAAGAAATCTAATTTCTACATTCAAATGAAGTTGAACATTTGAGTTCTAATTAAAATTTTACGACTTCAGTTATGCCACGCTTCATGTTGTAAAATAATTGATATCAAACTAAAAGATTTTTTATACACCTCTTATGGAATTGATGAATCAAAGTTGGTTCAAGAGTTTCATACTTTTCATGCTTTAAAACTTTAATTTCTCTTACTTCAGGCATAGGCATTGTTGAATGTATAATGTTCAAACTTTCATAGTTGCTTACGTACCATGAAAAAGTATCGCACGAATGTCTTAATAATCAACATTGAATTTTTACCGTGAATTGAGGAAAAAAAGAGTAAAGTGGATGTCCTAAATGTTTTTTCAAACTTATTTTAAAACCATGATAACCAAATCGTTACACAAAGAGACTAAATTAAAAAAAAAACACTGATGGGTTGACAAATTTCAATTGTAAATAATGAGTTTACTAAACTTTAGGCAGACATTTTTTTTATAGTCGTAAATGAGATTTCAAGACACAGACACAAATGATGCTCTTAGGAATGTGTTAATAGTTTTTTGATTTATTTGAAAAAAAAAAATGTTAGAAGTAGATGCCAGTCAATTACTACTACTCTAGATTTTAATTCCATTTAATACGTTAGTGTAGTTTTCTGGATATTTTTTTCAAATGTTCGTGGCACAGTGGGCCAGGAACCACACTTTTGTGGTCAAAATTGACTACAGGCCAGAGGGTTGGTTGTAGCTCACCGGTGTCTTCGACAAAGTTACTTGACTATATTTGTGGGTTTCTGGTGGAAAAAAGTTCCCCAAACACCCTGAACTGGAAACAGCACTGATTAACACAGACCTTTCGTTGATTGGGCCAGCAGACAGCATTTAGAAACAAGAAGAAGAAAGGCAGCAGGGAGTTGAAATTTTCACACCTGACGAACTATTGATGGATTTGGATTACTTCTCTTTTTCTCCCTAAGGTGGCTCCTTTCTATAAAATTTAACTTTATACAGAAGCAAGATACAGACATGGTTTGTTTCAAAAAAGTTTTAATTATACCATTAACATAACCTTTGTAAATTATTGTTAATTTCTATGTTATTTACTTTCCATGTACATGAAAAAGTACATGAAAAAATCGCTAAACAATACCTCCAAGTTTCACAGTACTCGATTAAAATAGACTTAAATGAGATATTCTAGAGAAAAACTTATTCCTTTTGCAAATTTTTTCTGTCATAATCGCCATAAATAGGTATTAATTATACAGTAGAGTGCCCCAAATGACCCGACTTTTGAAAAAGTTATGCGCTGCAGGCTGAAATGAATCCTAGTCCTAGTACAAGATCTCATGCCAAATTTGGGCCGGATCGGATCACGGGAAGGGGTCGCTCAACGAGCCTGAAGTTTGTATGGGATTACGAGACATTTTGTTCGGGAGAAACATGAAAAACCAGTTTTTCATCAATAACTTTGGTTTCCGTCGGCCGATTTCTTTCAAAAACGGGTTTTCTTAAAGCCTAAATTATGAAAAACATTTCATCCGAAGACTGCATTTCGATAAGAGTTAAGATAAAAAAGTTATTAAGCTTCAAAAATGGGCTAACTTTTTTAACGGTGGTATTCAGCACTGTTAATGAGGCGTCAATATGTTCGACCGCCTCGACTCATTAACAGTGATGAATACCATCCTTAAAAAAGTTAGCTTATTTTTGAAGCCTAATAACTTTCTTATCTTAACTCTAACTGAAATGAAGTCTTCGAATGAAATGTTTTTCATTATTCAGGCTTTAAGAAAACCCGTTTTTGAAAGAAATCGGCCCACGGAAACCAAAGTTATTGATGAAAAACTGGATTTTCATGTTTCTCCCGAACAAAATGTCTCGAAATCCCATAAAAACTTCAGGCTCGTTGAGCGACCCCTTCCCGTGATCCGATCCGGCCCAAATTTGGCATGAGATCTTGTACTAGGACTAGGATCAATTTCAGCCTGCAGCGCATAACATTTCACAGGTTTTGAATTTCCCATACAAATTTGGGGCAGTCTATTATACAGTTTACATAAAGCAATAACTTCCTTAGTCGCATTTTGCGTACCGTAAACTGGAGGAACTTTGATCACCGGGGTTTGATCTGCCTGTAAATTGAGTTTCTTATAGGCCAAATTTGGTTTATAGTAAGAGATTTTTTTCAATGTACTTAAAATGTAGATTTATAGTTTTCATATATCTGTTTTTTTTTTCGAAGACTCACAGACAAACACTCCTGATAAAATTATAGCATATAAAAGCAAATTGGTTGTTTTATATGAGAGTTTAACCAGATATACTTTAACCAATATACACCACTTAACGAGAAAACGCGAGACACGAATAGCGCTATCTGGCGACAGAAATGGAAGTATTACGCTGTGATTTTTTTCGGAGGTTTGATCAGAGATGCCAGGTGTACTGATTTTTCAACTGAGAATCGCAAAAAGTGTGGCGTAGCATATCGAAAAGGCGGAAAGTAAAATAAGTACTTTCTGAATAAATACAAATTATTAACAGCGCAAATTCTTACAGTTCTCAAAACGTTATCCAAACCTTTAAACATCGTGATTGTGTTATGACAATCGATTTATCGCAAAGTTTAAAAAACGAAAGAATGAATAGTTAATGTTATTAGACTCGGTCAAGCATTCGTCACTTATAATCAAAGAGAAGGTTTGAAGAACCTCTTAGCTGAATGAAACTATGATTTCAAAGTAGTCGATGATTCCTTTGAATTCAGACACAGTATTTGAAAGACACAAATACTAGTATTTCACTAGCTACTTGCTAGCATCCTCAGTGGGTTTCCGCCAGCACTTAACGGGTAAACAAGCAAACTCGAATTCCACTAAATTAATTTTATCTCTGTCTTCATTTTGAGTTTTTAACAACGATCCGTTACCTAGATCGGCACAACAAGTGATAATATTTCTAGTGGTTCTGTCACAATAAGTCGTGAAGAATGTTCAGTGAATAGCTGTACCAGCACCAAAAATGTTTCATCGCAATTGTCGTTTCATCGCATATATAGTTATATTTCAATAGTTTTTAATGACATGTGATTAAGATTATCATTTGTTTAGTAATAGTAAAGATTTAAGGAATACATGCCATTTGGACCTGAGATGCAAATAAAAATCTAATTTCGATAGAGTTTTTTTTTATTTCAGTACAATTGGTTTAAATTAGGAAGAACAAAATAATTCTGTTGCACACATTTGTCTCTATAAATAAAAAAAATCAATTTGTGCCTTTTAAAAATGTTAATCTAGAACTGTCGAAATGCTGATCAGGGATGCCGGCCGAACATATTTTCATCACTTTTTTGTTGAGGTTGCATACACTTAAAAAAATTAAAATTCTGCTCATTTGAGAAATGTGATTTAATGTCTGAATTTAAAACCTTTTTCCCTACCAGCAAAATCGTCGAAACCAACTGAGCATATAGTGCTCGTTCATAAAAAATGAAAACAAATTTTTACCTCGCTGTATGAAATTGTGCAAAGAAAGTGAATGGTTGGGAATATCTTGATGTAGTTGTAATTATATTTGTTTATTATTGATTTCTCGTTATTATACAGTCAGTTCATTAGGCGCTTATTTGTTTTTCATATTTTTGTGTAACTGGCCAACCAACTGCGATGTCTTCGGTCAACAGATGACGCAGAAGTTTTACTTCGGAAGCGGTTTTCTAATCCATTCCAGGTATTCCAGGTGAATAAAAAAGGCTGCTGATTTTAATGGCGATGGTTTTTCGGGCTTCATCATTGATGGAATCTATAGTGTCTGCAGCCATAATGGATCGCTGGCTGAAAAACTTGTGCTTGCAACAAAATCATATAATGAAATTTCAATTCAGTATTATCTCTGCAAGATTTTGTCAGATGTGAATTTGTACGAAAAAACAGTGTGTTTTAAGAGCTACTTTTTACGGACTATTGAAGCGTTGGATCGAAAATATGACGCGTTTGATTTGGCAAAAATGACTGCAGGTATGTTTAAGTAATTAAGAAATTTGCAAAATATTTGACTTCACTAAACTTCGCAGTTTCTTGGCCATTTTTCCGGTCCTACTATGACAACTCAACATTGTTTCGGGTTTTGAGCATATTCACGGTAAAGTTTCTTTACATAATAATTTACGAAACAATGTTTGTTTCCTTTAACAAAAATATTGGTCATGAACCATGAACAGGTGCACGAATCTTAACATCAAATAAGGAGGGTAATTAAAAGTAATTGCTGAGATCCAGTATTTGTTCAGAAATATTTGTTTCGTATTATATGGAAATATTTTCTTAAACTCCTTTTTGTTTGTTTGTTGATTCAATAAATTTTTTAATGTGCAAGAATAGAATTATTTATTTATTTACATAGTGTTCCGTCTCACGACATAACTTGACGAACATAATTCCTAAAATTCACTCGGTCCATGGCAACCGTTCTCCAGTTTCTCGGGCACCCCACGTTCGCCAGATCACGCTCCACTTGGTCTAACCACCTCGCTCGTTGCGCCCCCGCTCGTCTTGTTCCTACCGGATTCGTAGCGAACACCTGTTTTGCAGGACAGTCGTCCGGCATTCTCGCAACATGTCCAGCCCAGCGTATCCGGCCAGCTTTCACCACCTTCTGGATACTGGGTTCGCCGTAGAGTCGCGCGAGCTCGTGGTTCATCCTTCGCCTCCACACTCCGTTCTCCTGTACGCCGCCAAAGATGGTTCTTAACACTCGTCGCTCGAATACTCCGAGTGTACGCAGGTCCTCCTCGAGCAATATCCATGTCTCGTGCCCGTAGAGAACAACCGGTCTAATAAGCGTCATATACAGGTTACACTTCGTACGAGGGCAAAGTCTTCTCGACCGCAGTTGCTTGTGGAGTCCATAGTAGGCACGACTTCCGCTGATAATTCGCCTCCGGATCTCACGGCTGGTGTCATTGTCTGCGGTCACCAGTGAGCCGAGATAGACAAAGTCTTCGACTATCTCCAGCTCGTCGCCGTCGATCGTGACCTTGTTATTACTGGACAAGCGGGTTCGGTCGGTCTCCAAGAATAGAAATAATCATTTTCATTTATTATAACTGGCATCCCTGATCAAGTCGAGTCTGGAATACACGCTATTCACAAGTTAGATAAATTTCTTGAATTAGTGCTTCCATTTTGTCCGCTAGAGGATGCTGATGGTGGCGCCTTCTCATTATACGAAGAAAACAAGTGTGGGGAATATTGGTTTCTATTATATTTGGTTTAACTGTTTCCCTTTGAATAGGTACAGTTTAAGAATTATTGTTATGGTCATTCTATGATAATTTTTGGATATTAAAAAACGGACATTTTCTATGAGAAAGCCTGTATATAACAAATGGCTGAAAATCCTATCAAATTCTTCAGTCGTATACTGTGAAACTTGGAAGTATTGTATAGCTGAAAACGAAAAAATGTAAAAAAAAACAATTTTTATGTATTTTTTAAGATATTATTTTTACAACGAAACCAAACAACTTAGATAAAATAACAATAAAAAGCGCAAATATAGTCCAGTAACTTTGTCGAAGTTACGCGACTGCTCGGTTTGCAGATATTTTTTTTTATTTTTTCGTCTAAAATGAAATTTTCTGAATACGCTTGACTAAATTAAACACTAAGTATTTTTAAAACCTGAAATACAATTCAAAATCTGCTGAGTTGATACAATAAAAAGAAATAATCCGCATCTTGTCTTGTAAATAAGACATAAAAAATAAATAAAGCGATACTTTTTACGAAATCAAATCAAACTTGGCACAAACCATAAAATTAATGTTTTAGTTCCACCAAATTAATCGATTTCACAAGTGCTCTTAGATGGTGATCCCTATCTCGGACATCTATTTGATTGTACCTGTATGAGCGCGCCTCGGGGATCATTATTGCGAAAAAAATTGATATGATTTTTTTTAATAATAGCAATTAAATTTTTCTTTCAAAAAAGCTCAAAGCAACACTTATACACTTTGAAGTATTTTTATTCATATAATTTAAACGGATTTTTTTTGTTTTAGTCAAATAAAAGGTTTTTTTCCTTTTTTTAATGATGTGAGTAATTTTCGACCGAGTATGTAGGGTAATGGACTTATTTTAGACCACCTTGTCTAGCTCTAGCAACAAATCATGGAAATTTTCAACAAATATAGTTGAAGTCCGGGCACCAAATCCATTGTACCAATTTATTTCAAGACAAGTTGCTTTATAAGAGAGCTAGACAAGGTAGTATAAAATAAGTCTGTTGCCCTATATGGTGGGATTCATGGACGGCATAACTCCTCAGATCGGCTTGTCTAGAGAAAATGCATTTTTTTCTCGTCTGCTCCTCAGAAGCTGTGCGAGGAGAGATAAATCGCACTACAGACAACAGCAAACACTGCATAACAGAGTGAGATTGTCAACACATAAGAGCGAGCGAGAGAATTTCCGTCCGCCGATGAAGAGAATTTCCTTCTCCGGAAAATTATATTGAGCATTGTGCTGAGGATCAATTTGAAAGGTGTAACCGTTTTTTTTTGTTGTAGAGGAACTGGAGGTAAGGAAAATAATAATTTTACAAGAACTGAAATAAAATTTTGTTCTATTTCCTTCACAAAATCGTTTCTTAGATTGTCTTCAATTAAATATCTACGCTGTCGGTGATTTCAAGCCATTTTTTATAAGTATAGTATTAATTTATAAAAACAGTGACCAACCGGCCCTTGAATTGGTAATTAATTTTCTCAACATATACTAAACCGATTTTAATCTAAAAATCGATCAATGAAAAATATTATTATTATGTACGATGCAGATAAGTATGGCATTTATCAGTTCACAGGTTCCGAAGATTATACCGGAACAAGTTCCAAATATTTAATCAAGAAACTACACATTATGTATACCTATCCAAGGTTGCCGATAAAAATCTGTGTTTTTTACAACAAGAAATTCTCGAATTCTGTGATTTAACCTGAAATTCTGTGATGGTTTTCTGTGACGCTTTTTCTATGAAGTTCATAGGGAAATCATGTGAAACATCAACAAAAAGGAAACTTTTTACGGTAATGATATAAAAATCGTCGGTTTACGTTATCATATTTTCGTGCGTTACAGTCAGAAATAAATAGTCGAAAGTAAAATTTCAATATATAATTTTGAAAATCTGTAGAAGAAAAATGAGAAAATCTGTGAATCCTGTGAAAATTTTATAAATTCTGTGATCACACACAAATTCTTTGACAAAATTTTGTTCAATATTCTGTGAAGATACCCACTTTTCTGTGATTTCGGCAACCTTGTACCTATCACCCGACACATAAAATTGCACTTAACTTCAGAGATTAGCTCAAGTGATGTTAAATGTTTTAGGAGGCCGTTCACATTTTCCGTGGACAGTTAAGTGGGAGTGAGTTGGTTCAGGTAGAAAAGGAGGGGTGTTACATGTCCAGGATTTAAACAATATTTTTTATTGATGCTTGCCCATTAAACAGGAAGGTTCTAAATTGCCCATATCTTGAATACATGGACAAAAGAAATTGTTTTAAGGACATGAACACATGGAATGGCCAGTTTTCTGACTAGATTTATTTTCCTTCATGTGACACTCTACTCACTAGTTTCGAGCTTGTCATTTCCCTCGACATATGATCTTGTAATGTGGTTCTGGGGATTCCAAAGTTTTGCAGGCATTTTTGACAGAAGCCCCACAAGCGATATCCTCTTTTGTAAGGGTAAGGCTCTCTTGGGTCGAACTACCACGGGTAGTTTTCCTTTGGTACTTGCCAGGTATCTGAACTAGGAGAAAATATATTTTAGTAACACCTAACTATCCACAAACTATGTCGGGCTTACTCCATTCAAAAAGTGACGGTTTTCCCTCCACAACATACATGTTTAAAAAAGAATTTAACCACTTTAAAGATTTAACTTACCTATACTTGAATCTCAGCGATAACCAACAAGGAAAAATACCAACTGCACACCAACAACAACGGATTTGGAGCTTTTTTCACGAATTAACTTTAAATTCTACCCGCGAAAGATTTCAATCGATTGCGCATCAGCGGCACGCCAGATTGTTTTGTTTATTATTTTGACGTTTAACACTGCACAGTGGGTTTCATGTATGTCAATATGTCTAAAATTAGAAATACTAACGTGTACAGTGCTTAAAAATTTTAAAAATCTAGGTTTTCTAGTAAAACTCCGAGGGTGACGGTCTTACCCCCGGTTCCCCTACGGTTACGTGAAAGGACTTCGCTCTCCAGAGGTGCCATCAGTCTGGATTTTTTCAGAATTCGTCTTACTTTTCAAGAGACCGTCCTGATTTTTCAAAAACTCTTGAACATAGTTGTTTTTGAAATTTCTCACGCGCATTAACTGGTGTGGACAAAACCTCCAAAAATTTCAGTGCTTAAATCGGGCAGCCGGCTGACTAACACCGTCGTTTTTGAGGCTAATGTTCACAAAATTGAAAAGTGTTAGTGAAACGCCCTGAATTATGACACGAATACCACTAGCGGCAAATAGGACTATTGTTCTGATGTTTTTAAAACTTTTGAATTGTCTCTTGAAACTTTTATGAATTGTCCCGATTTAAAAAAAAAATATATAAAAATATTAACTGAGATTGCAGTTTAAACATGAGAACTTCAAACAAATGTGTAAGAACATAGTTTATACTTATTTATCAGATAATAATCTTCGGTTCAGATGATATTAACTAAGAAGCTGCTCACTACCGTTATCTAAATTAAGGCGTCTACAGCACCGGTTTCTCCATATCATTTCCAACTGACAAGTGGTTTCCTGAAAAATCCTAATGGTTTATCTTTTTTCTTTTTTTTTTTTTGAAAAAAAAACAACCTGGAAACTTTTTTAATCTCCGAACGCTTCTTTTGACATTTTTTTTGGAAGGAAAAAATCCAAAACAGCATGGGCATGGTTGCAAAAAGTACAGATTTAAATCCACAGATTTTTTTATTCCTTTTTGTACAGATTCTGTCTGAACGGCAAACAGATTTTTAGGATTTGTTTCAGATAAGTACAGTTATCACCATTTGAATAAATCGACCACAAAAAAACCTTTTTGATATATATATATATATATATATATATATATATATATATATATATATATATATATATATATATATATATATATATATATATATATATATATATATATATATATATATATATATATATATATATATATATATATATATATATATATATATATATATATATATATATATATATATATATATATATATATATATATATATATATATATATATATATATATATATATATATATATATATATATATATATATATATATATATATATATATATAAAGCAATTTCTGTATGTTTGTTTGTTTGTTTGTTTGTTTGTTTGTTTGTTTTTTGTCCTCTATAGACTCAGCCGTCTTAAGAGCTAGAGGTCTGAAATTTGGCATGGATGCTCATTAGGACCAGGAAGGATGAAAAATGTTTTTAGATTTTCGGATGACCCCTTCTGAAGGGGGTCGTCCATAGAAGACAATTATTGTTTCCGCGATATTGACGTTACATTTCGTCGGATCGTGTTGAAAATTTGCACATGAGTGTTTTGAAAGACGAGAAATCGATTTCTGGTGTTAAATTTTGTGTAAGGGGTCAGCCAAAGGGGTCGTCCATATAAACTGTTCACTGTTTTAGCGATATTGGCGTTATTATACATCGTATTCAGATGAAAATTGGTACACGATAGTTTTGAGTGACGTGCAATCAATTTGAGGTGTCAAATTCATTGTAAGGGGCCGGCAAAATGGGTCGTCCATATTAAATTTTCAGTAACTTAGTGATATTGACGTTTTTATACATCGGATTGGGGTGAAAATTTGCACATAGGAGTTATAAGGGACAAACAACTGATTTCACTTATCGAAACTAAAATCAGGGGTCGACGAAAGGGGTCGTCCATATTAACTATTCACTGTTCATGCGGTATTGTCGTTATTATACATCGGATTCAGACAAAAATTGGTACACGAGAGTTTTGAGAGACGAGCAATGGATTCCAGGTATTAAATTCAGTGTAAGGGGCCGGCAAAGGGGGTCGTCCATATTAACCTTTCAATATTTTTGCAATATCGTCGTTATTATACATCGGATTGGGATGGAAATTTGCACTCCTTAGTTTTCAGGGACGAGCAATCGATTTCAGATGTCAAATGTTTTGCCAGGGTTCGACGGAAGGGGTCGTCCATATAAAATAATTTTTCACTGTTTTAAGCAATATTGACGTTATTATACAATGGATCACTTTGAAAATATGCATACGGGAGTTATGAGGGAAGGGCAATCTATTTCAGATATCAAAGATAGTATAAGAGGCCACCGAAAGGGGTTTAGCCTTTTTGCAATAATTGCGTTGTTATGCAACGATTGAGTCGAAATTTATACACGGGTTTTTTTTGGCACGGTCAATTGATTCCTGATTTCAAATTTAGTAGCAGACGATAGACAAAGTGATAGTCCAATATTTTTGCAATTATTACTTAATAATGACTTCAGAAGCGCATCTGGAAAATACTTGCAATTGACTTTCATACAAACTGTTCATGACATGTGCCAAGTTGAATGCGAAACGGAGTTCGTATGGGATCAGCTAGTATGAAATAGAAACCAAATCATTATCCATTTCATTATCCATAATTTTTTTCAGGGTATTTGAATTCAAAATTGTCGACCAAAAATCCGGGCAATATCCGGGCCAATATGCTCAAAACCCAGGAACTAGTCAACAATAAGCAAGAAAAGAAACTTATCAGCAGATTTTTAATCGTATTTTAGGTTTTCAAAAAACCTTTCATGGTTGTTTAAAACAAACTGGCTCAAAATTTCGTTTTGAACGCATTTAAAAAAAAATTTAAATCACAACTTATGATTTTTTTTTGTTTGATTTGGCAAATAAAGTTAATAGATCCTAGCAAAATCCAGGCTTTTTTCATCGAAATTCGGGCAACTAGGCCAGACCGGACTTTTCTCAAATGCTTTATTGAATATCTGAACAAAACGGGATAAAATCGGGCAATATATTTAGTAAGCTTTGAATATACCCTTTAAAGATGATTTTGGCGTTTTAAAGACATGTTCAATAGACTTTTTGTGTGTCATTTCGATAGAAGTTATAGTGCAGCTTTTTATTTAATTGGGTTAGGTTTATCCATTGCATTGATCATAAAATTATATCTAAATTGCATGAGTGTTAAATTGAATGAAAAATACTGTTATTTTGATCTAGTTCTAAAAATTTTGGACAGTGCAATGGTAATTGTACTGGGTCCAAATTTGTACTTCTTCTGACCCGGATATCATCCCACTAGTCCGAGTTCAATAAATCAACACTCTTGCTTGAGTCTCATACGTTCTGATGTATAGCAGTCGATAATTTTCCAATTATTTTTCTCGTATGAACTCTTTTTATGCAACAAAATTAAATACTTTTCTTGCAAAGCGTCGTTGTATCAGCTTGCATATTGCCGTCATCAGGGCAAGGACTCCGAAATCCCCGGCGTTTGTTTCGAAGGGAGTAGGAAATTTTGCAAATGTCATTCTTGCATAATTTATTTGTCATTCCGCTGTCTCACCGGTTGGCTGTTGACTTGCCTTCTGGCACTGATTGTTTGAAATATTCCCGTATCGACGACGTCCTAACACTTCGACGCAAATCGAATCCCCAGCTCCTTTCATCGCGATGGATGGCTCGAGTCCATCCGGAAAACGTGTTCCCAACCCGATACGTCCAATCAACTCGGATCTGCTGAGTTTCCCTCATGAGTCGACTCGGGTCCCTCCGGAGGAACTACCGGAATGGGAAACCCGTAGCAGGAATCGAAATGTATCAAATATATCATTAATCGGTCCCGTCATCAGTCGATTTTTTCTCTCACTCTATCAGTTGCTTTCGATTTACGACTCTCCCGCAATGTCGATAGTCTACCAGTCTGTTTGGCAGGATGATTTGACGAAAATTTGACATGATATTAATGGTTTTCCATCCCTACAGATTTCGTAAAGATTTTTCGGATTCCAGGTTGTGATTTACCGGGTGAATCCCTTGAGGATTTGCTACCGTCAGATGGTTGTCAGCAAAAACTCAGAAAAAATCCCTTCAATTTACAGCACACCGGTAAAGATCTTCGGTTTTCTTCCTTCGGGCCATTCTGGCTAGCAGCCGACTTTAAACGTTGAAAAATTAATATTCATCTATTGTGTCGCGCAGCATAGAGGCTTCATTCAACCTTTCCTCGTTTGATGGTCTGTCCACAAAAGTCAACAATACACATTCATCAACTGCCGGCATTGTTGTAACAAGCCTATAATTATGCAAATTCATTAGAGCTAGGGAGCTAGCCCGAATCATCATCGTCAGGCAGCCTAATTTTTTGCGACCGTCTTTAAATAATTGCAGGAAAGTGCACAACCCAACTCAACGCAATGAAAGAGGAAATCTTGATTGGTTTGTCAACGTAATGGCGGAGGGAAATTGAGTGAAGGGGGGTTATTCAAATAGCTTCTGGGCTGAAGGACGCCCGAGTTGATTCTATTGCGGAAAAGGAACTTTAACGCTAACAATAAAATCTACACCAATTCTTTTATCGGCCACAATGGGAGTTAAATCGATCTCATGTTCAGGATGAATACAGTAAAGTGAACGAAGTTTGCCACTCAATTAAAATTTTGATTCAAGCAAATGGTTCCATTCTAGTGTAGAAAAAAAAATCATTTCCGTTTTATCAGAAAAATAAATAAATTTTCATCTACAAACCGAAAGGTTGTAATTTATTCGTTATAACGATACTTCAAAAAATTTAAAATAATCATGGATAAAGGAAATTTACACAAAAACCACTTCTTATTTTCAACATCTTTTGCCATAACTTTTTTTCACCTGAATTACTGAAAATTTCCTAGTGAGTTACATTGGTTACACTGGTCAAATATTTTGAAAGGAATCACACTTGAAGAACCCAATTTGGTAAAATTTCAACTTGAATTCTTGATAACATATTTTTGACGATCCTGATGAGCGGTCAGGCTCGTACGAGATTCTTCAAGGAATTTGAAAGGTAAAAGTACGGACTTCTACACGCGGTTTTACGAGTACAAAAGAAACTTTGTTTGTAGCTAACGATAGCAATACGACTACTCGCGACGGGAGAAACAAAAGGATTGAAAAACAATCGACACGCAGTGTTGCCGATAGCTCTGTCAATAAGGAAACGGTACACACTCAATATTGAATGAGCACAAGTGCTCCCAACAGATCTGACCATTAACATTCCTCAATTTTCGGATTACGGGTGGCCCAATAGGGCATTATTTTCCGGCCAAATTCGCCGAGTGTTCTCCGGTCTATCCGAGTAGTCGGTCTACGTTATTGGAGGTGTATGGTCATAGATCGAATCACCTAGAGAAGACTACTGAGTGCTCAGTTTTTCACTGTTATCTCCAACATACGTGTGGCCAATTCGGACATTATCTTCCCGAGTGTTTTCCGATTAATGCACAGGCCGAGTTCCGGCCCGTTTGACGAGCAGATTCCAGCCAGTTGGCAGATAATCCCCAGAAAGCTCCGACAAATTCGACGACCGTCTTCCGGCCCGCTCTCCGAGCAATTTACGGTGTATTTGTATCCGTTCTCGGCCAAGGTTGTCGGAAGCAGCAGAATCCGGATGTTCGGTTCCCGGTACCCTGTTCGCCCAGTAGATCATCGCGCCAAGTCAACCAACCAAGCTGACGAAAACTTCAGGGAAGCCCATGATCTTCATCACAGCCAGCCGGCAGAACCGGAAAGTGTCTTCGGTTGCGACATTTCGGACGGTGATGACACGGCATGCTACATTGCTACAGGATCGTCGACGATATAAAATTCTTGATTATCACTGTTTGCCTGTCCATCCTAGACTTACTCTAGCGCTTGACTTGACTAGAAAATGTACATTTATTTCAGATTTTTGTTACGAGTTCACATATTTGTTTTTAAGTAACACAGGGTAGCCTTTTCATCTTTAGTGCTAAGAGTTTTAGTAATTTATTTTGATGATCCTGATTCTATCAGATTTAAGTCGTTTTTATTACTTTCGTGAAATGGAAAAGTTGCAAAAATTGAAAAATTACCTACTTATAACTACTGTACAACCTAAAGCTACTATTTACAACCTACAACTACCATTTACATTGAATCTTCAAGATATAAAGTGTTTATCAAGATATACTCAGATATATTGCATTTATCTTCAAATTTGTTTCTTATTTCATTTATGATTAGGTTTAATTTTTGCACTCCCGCTTCTTCGTGGAGGTCGGAAATTCTCGTACAGAATGGACGATCTAGAATCATCTGTAGGATTCGGTTTTGGACCACTTGAAGTTTGTTTTTATGTGTTTGAGCACACGATCCCCACACACCGGAGCTGCGTAGAAGACTGCAGGTGATATTATTTGTTTGAAAACGGCCAGTTTATTAACTCCTGATAGACGGGACTTTCGATTAATCAGCGGATAGAAGCACCTGATCAGCGACTGACATTTTACTAATGTTCTTTCAACGTGTGATCTGTAGAGAAGTTTTTCGTCGAAAATCAGTCCCAAATAGACGACTTCGGCGGATCAATCAACCCTTGTGCCGTCCATGATCACTTTACAAGTGGGTGGTGGTTTGATTTTAGGGGATTGTCTGTGGAGGAACATAATTGCTTGAGTCTTCGAGCCGTTTATCTTTATTTTTCACGTACTGGAGTACTTATCAAAGGTGTTTAAAGATCGTTGTTGCCTGATGGTGATTTTACGAGGCTTCCTTCCTTTAACTGCTATTGCGGTATCATCTGCAAACAGGTATAACGTGCAGCCGTTCCCCAGGGGTGGAATATCAGAGGTATAGATTAGAGATGTATCGAATAGTGGTATTCGGCGAACGGCCGAATACCGAATATTGACCTTTTCAACTATTCGGCCAAACGAATATTCGGTCGAATATTCTATTGAGTTTTCAGTGAAAAAACCTGAAGCGATTATTTCAATGCTTTCTATTTCTTCCATATTAATGCCCCACATGTTTTTAGTCGATTATTTTCAACCAGATGATATTATCGGATGATGTTTTACAAGATATTTTTTAAGTAGAGGTCTTTCTGATTTTTCAAATGTCACCAATAACTGAAAAGACATCAGATGACTAGTTACTTCTAGGGCGTTTATGGAAATAAACGAACACACACATATAGGATCTCAGTGAAACTTCATGTTTCTTTGAAGAGATCTAATTTACTTAACTCTAAGGCGTACATCTTTCAAGGATATTATGGCTAGCATCTAACAAATGCTAAAACCACCAGACCACAGAAAGAGTACTATATGTGCCGTGATCGGGATTCGATCTCATGGACTCTGGCTTAGAAGACTGGAACGCTATCCTCTAGGCCACGACCGGCGGCATAAAAAAAATCAACACTTTAAACATAAATTATGTAGAATATCCGATTATCGAAATTAGTTTCTGAATATGAAGCTTCTGGAAACTTATTTAATTTTATTTGCTCTTGAATTTAAAGTTATCGTTCAAAATTTTCAATTTTAGTCGTACTACAACAAATTTTTCATGTACATACATATGTATCTACACATAATTCCTAATTTTTTAAATAATTTGGAATTATAATAAAAAAAATTAGATGAAGGGGTAATTCTGAAAGTTAATACTTTTCTTTAGAGAAGAGTCTCAATCATTTACAATTAAAATAGCCAAACTTTCAGATTCAGAATATCAAACCTTTAGCTAAATTTTAACTTAAAACTTCAATATTATTGTGTAGATGAGCTGAAAGTAGTATCGGTGAAAAATTGCTGTAGATCTTGAAATCCAGGAGTGTTGGTTAAAAATCACTAAAAGATCTTCTGACTGTTTAGTATGATAGATTGCCTTGTTGCGTGAAATGATAAGGGGATAATTTTAATTCACAAGGGAAAAATTAAAACCAAGGCAAACTGTTTGGAAGATTTTTGCGACCCAAACTAGATTTTTTTGTCAGATTTTTTCTCTCCCTTCTTATTTTCTGGCATTTAGTCATTTTAAAACTATGCAGTTTAGAGTGAATCATCATGAATGATCATTGATGAAGTAACTAACCTACATGAACAAAAAAATGTAAAATCTTTACATTATCCTTTATTCAATCAACGATACAGATAAGAAGGAAGAATGCCAAAAAGTTCTCGCAAAAAAAACAATACAAGTTTCGTCTAGATAATCTTCGTATTTTACAAAATGGGGAAACATACTTACTTTTATAATTTTTTCTCATGGTAAATTACACACAGTCTTCATGAAAATTTCATTAAGCCAAAACCTTTTTTTTAATCTTTTTGATATTTTACACTTTTGCTAAAAAGTGCACAATTTTTTTCAATAAACCTTGTATTTTCAAAATTTTTACCGGAAACAAGAACTGATAAAAAAAATACAAATTTGCATTTAGCGCGGTTAGGTAAATAAGTCAAAATCAGTTTTCAAATTCTTTGCACTTTGTAAAATGTGAATTTTGTTCCCTTGTGTTATAGTTTTGAATGCAGAGTTTGGGTTCTGGAGATGAATTTGAATCTGTATCGCCAACACCAATTCCTTCATATTAAAACAGCTTTTATAAATACTGTTTGTTCCTTTTTGGCTCTAAAAAATCATAGAGAACGCCATTTAACGTAAGTGAAAATAGCACTGCTTTAGGTTTTAAAATGAGGTTAGCATCAAACATCTAATATGACTTTATAAAGTTTACAAATTCTCAATGAACCAACTGTAAACAAAAGAAAAAAACAGAATTTTAAATTCAAATTTATATTTAAATTTCAGATAGGTATTAGCTTTTAAATCTTAAAGTAAAGTTTTATTAGAATCATTTTTCCTGATGCTAAATTGATAATTTCAATCGATTTAAGAAATATTTAGAAACTCAAAAAAAATCCTTATGGGAAGCTTTTAGCTGCTCAAAACTTCATCAAAAATGAATTTAATGCGGCATCAACACTTGTTGTTTATAACGATTGAATTTGTTTAGTGAAATATTGGTGACTAAAAGATAAAAAGAAAGATTAGAAAGTTAGACGGTCAATCGAAGTCGAAAAATAAAGAAAATTGAAAATCACACGATTCCGTACGTTTATAGTTTAATGATTTTTTTTACTGTTTCCTTCTAAATTTGAGCAAATAATAAAGAAACTGCATATTAAAGGAAATAAATGTATGACGACAGCAGAATAAATATTTCAAGTATTTCAGTGTTATAACCATATTCACTTTTTCCATTGTGTCATTTCATAAAAGTTCAAAACAAAATCAAGAATTTAGAGGCTCTGAATTTGATGCAAATATAAAATTTATTACGATTTTCTCGTATTAATTTATGCATATCAGGGAAATTAGTGAGAGTTTAAAAAAAAGATGTCCTTACATTTTATTAATAGCCAATTAGAAAACAACACTAAAAACCACACTTTTGTTGAGTTACTTATCAACAAAAGTTATTTGGTATAATTTAGTCCAGTGAATCGCAAGTTACAGCTGGTTGAGTTTGGGAGACCGACTTTTTTCAATATTGAACTTTTTGTGATAAATTAACTTTATTGTAGAATAATCACCCCCACGGAGTGGAAAATTTTGAAAATTTTAAAGCACATCTACTAAGAAAAGTTCCAACTTTTAATAGAAATTCTTACTTTTGTGGGTTTTTTATAACGGTTTATTGTCGCTTGGGGGGGGGGGGGTGATCACCCCGATCACCCCCCCCATAGGACCGCGCCTGATCTGGATATTCCGTCCAGTTGGACTTATCTGGATTCTTTACAGGATTTATTAGCAAGCCCGAATATATCCAGAAAATCTGAAGTATAAAGCGATACCGTTCAGCATCCTCCTGTACGATCTACAGTGAAAGATACGCGGATACACCTCAGTTGTTTTGCTGAAACCATAAGTTTTCAAATATTGTGTAGCTTTTACAACATTACTTTAGAATATTTTATAAAATATCAAAAAATATTTGAAAAATTTACAAGTCTGTAGAAGATATTCGGTCTATTCGGCCTATTCGGCCTATTCGGCTTGCGGATACCGGCAGGTGTTCTGTCTGATGCTGTCTGATAGGGAACTGTTCAAAGATACTCTAAACGACCTTTGCTGAAGGTAGTTCCTGGTGATTTTAATGAGCTAAGTTGGGAAATATAATGAACTCAGTTTGTGTATCATTCCTTCGTGCCAAACATTGTCGAACGCCTTTTTAACATCTAACAGAGCCATTTCTGTTGATTTCGAAACTGTTTTATTTTTTCTGATATTGTTCATCACCCGGACTAATTGATGAGAGGTGGAATGCCCTTTTCTGAAACCAAACTGCTCAGGTAAGATGATATTTTGTTCCTCCACAAAGTTTAGTAACCGATTTAGTAGCAGTTTTTCAAAGACCTTGCTCAGCGAGGAAAGAAGACTGATAGGCCTGTAACTTGAAGGTAAAGTTGGATCTTTCCCAGGTTTGCGGATGGGAATGATTTTGGCTACTTTCCAGAGTCTTGGGAAGTAGTGTTGTTCTAGGCATCTATTGAAGATAATGCTAAGCAATTGGTACAGTTTTTTGCTGAGGTTTTTAGGATAAGGTTGAAGATACCATCGAACCCTGGTGCCTTCATGTTTTTGGTAAGTTTTAGCACTGAACAGCACTGGTCAGCAGTGACTCTGTTTGATAAGGGGACGAAACAAGGGGAGGCACCTAAGTTGTGGACGTTTTGTGTAACCTGACCTTCCATTGGACTTTGGACGTTAGAACCAAACAAGTGGGATGAAAGAATATGACCGGCTATGGCATTTGCTTTCTCATGAGGTGTGACAAGAATTGAGTCGTCCGCTGTGAGAGAAGGGATTGACTTGGGATGAGACTTTAGTACTTAAGCTATCTTCCAAAAGGGCTG
This sequence comes from Uranotaenia lowii, assembly GCF_029784155.1. Classification (NCBI taxonomy): domain Eukaryota; kingdom Metazoa; phylum Arthropoda; class Insecta; order Diptera; family Culicidae; genus Uranotaenia; species Uranotaenia lowii. The sequence continues at coordinate 405,441,908 of NC_073692.1, read as the reverse complement.
GGAGCGGTCATCTAAGTTACGCACAACACGTTCAAAATTTTCGTTTCGGAGTAGGGTCATCCGGGAAGCAATCTGCTTATTTAAATCAGTTATTTGTTGTTTGAGACTCAAATCCCGGTTCTTTGAAACTGGCCTCTACGCACATTTCTTAATCTGATGAGCAGCTGGGTGTGGGAATCAATGGCTACAAACTTACCCCTCACAGGAACACGCCGTACCAAAGCCTCTTCAGCCGCGGATATGGCTCGTTGAAGTCCCTCGATTGCTTGGTTGATGTCTTCTACGGTGTCCAGCAGTGGTGTTCGTCGATGTTTCGGTCTACCATACGATTGAAATGGGCCCAGTTCACATGGTGGTGATCCTTACGTTGGCATCTCGGAGGTGGAACCACGTTGAAGTCGACTTCAGCCACCACCGGTTGGTGATCGTAGCTTAGGTCATTGTACGCTACCGGCTTGGTTACGCTGATGTTTTTCAAGAAGAAGTCCAGCGTGGAAGCATTTCCCGCCGGAGAGATGAAAGTGGGCTCGTCTGGGAACTGCACCGTGTACAGTCCGTGCTGGGAGTGGTCAAACAGCAAGCGCCCGTTTTGGTTCTGTTGATAATTGCGCCATGCTGCATGGCGAGCGTTCAGATCGCCACCCACGACGAAACGGGAACTGTTGCGAGTGATGGCCGTCAGGTCACGCTTGAATTTGGCCGCTAGGTCGTTGCTGGCTGTACACTGTCGGGGACAGTACACAGCGATGGCTTGGATGTTTCCAGATGATGTTTGCACTTCGACACCAAGGGACTCTATCACAGAAGAGCGGAAGTGTGGCAGGATAAGGTACCGGATGCCCTTTCTCACGATGATTGCAACACCACCCCCCCTGGAGCTGGTGCGATCAAGTCGGATGATGTTGTGGTCTGGCAACCAGAAGCTGTCGCCTGATTTTAGGTGGGTTTCCGTCAAGAGGCCCACATCGATGCTGTGCTTGCGGAGGAAATCAGCAAGCTCGATTGCTTTCGCTCTGATGGAGCGAGCGTTCCAGGTCAAGATGATTAATGGTTTAGCAGCCATACTGGATGATGAATTTGCCGAGCACTTGGATTTGCTCCGGTTTGCTACGACACTTGCGTAAAGCGCCGGACATATTGACGAAGATTTCCATCAGTTCATCCGCAGAGAACAGATCGGAGTTGTTGTTTGGGGGAGTTGGTTGCCATCGGAAGCCAAGGGGGGGTGATGATTGGCCAACAGAAGGGTTGATTGATGGTTTGGGGTCCAGACCGCGGGTCTGAAGGGCAGGAAAATTAGCATCAGTGAACGCTGGGGGGGCTCGTTTTTTGTTTCGACCACGCTGATGGTTGGTTGATGCTTGTTTTCGGATCTGTTTGAATTCTTCGCGTTTGGGGCATTGGCGATCCGAACCTTGATGCGCACCTCCGCAATTGACGCATGTGAACACCGCTGCTTCCGCCACCGGACAGGTAGATGTTAAATGATTTTGGGCACAGATGCTGCACCTCGGAGCGATGTTACAGTTACGAGTGCCATGACCAAAGCCCAGGCACCGTTCGCACTGCGTGACGTCACGATGACCACTACGGTACGGCTCCCACCGGACGATGATGGAGAAGAGTGAGCGGACAGCTTGCAAAGCGTTGAGCGTGACTGTCCCCTTCTGGAAGTGGACCAGGAAAAGACAATCCGGGTGTTTTCTGGGGCCTTCATTTTTCCGCGTAATGCGGAAAACCCCAGTGGGAACCAGCTTGTAACGATTTGTGATTTCGGCCGCAATCACTTCGGTTTTGATGTTGGGGAGCCCACGGATAACCACCTTGAATGGTTTTTCGCCAGGGATGTCGTGGGTGAAGAATTCCATATTGGAATCCTTGAGGATTTTCGTGACCCGAACGAAATCTTCCTTAACATAAAGCACAACTTTTATGCCAATCGACGTCAGCTTGTACTCGGCGTGGGCGTTCACTGATGCTAAGGTGCTGACCAGTTTGTTGAGGGGGACATCTTTCACCACCAGCGGTGGGAGCTTCATTTTGGTAGGAGTAGGCGGGTTTCCGGCAGGCCTGGGAACTGGAGAGCGCGGCTGCGCCACGCTGGGAGTGTAGTGTGAAACTGATGCACTGGTTTCACTAGCGGAATCCATGCTCTCCGATCCACGTGATGTACGGTCGCTTCTCGAGCGAGCATTGTTTGGGAGACATTTTCGTTTCGGAGAGCCTTCGCTCTGCAGTGACGCGCGACCCGAGGACTGCTTGCCGCTATCAGGGTCGGACCGCTTGCCGCTATCAGGGTCGGACCGCTTTTTCCTCTTACTGTTCTTCCCTTTGCCCATCTCGGGTGGGCGAGGGAACGCAACTTTATTTCAGGTTTGGTAGAAAAACCCCAATGAATTATGCCTCTTGAAGCACGAAATAATGTTCTGAAAAGAACCGAAACCGGTACGGTGCAATCATTGCCCTTTTATAACTTCGTATCTAGTGCAGTTTGGGTCGGCGCTCGGGGTTTTTTCGCTCGGGTGTTTTGCGCACTAATTTGTATATTTATTATTAAATCAACAGATCATATATTGATCCAAATGATATTTTAAAATTAAAAACTAACAACAAATACAAATCTACACTGAACTTAGAACACTAAGAATTCTTCTTCGGAATAAAACCTTCGAAACGTCAAAATCAAAATATTCTGAGAAGCGGTTAAAAGTCTTGATGACGCCAATTATTGCAAAGTTGGCCCCGTAATTGTTTAGTCTAACAGGAACGAAGAGCTGAAGATCCCGATTCCTCAAACCACGAGGTCGGACGCTAAGTGGAAGAACTTCCAAAAGTGCAGGAGAGTCGATTCTTGATGAAAGCAGATCAGCGACGAAAGAAGCACGAGTGGCGGTCCTGCGGGCTTGCAGCGTGTCGATGTCGATGTATATGCGCTTTAATAGTATTGGTGTACGAACACACAACCGATCCGAATTATTATTCGGAAAAGATGTCCGGAAATTGGAAAGCTTTCGTGACGCAAGATCTGTTCGAGATTTTCAATTTGTACCCTTATATTATAGTGTTCCCGTAGGACGTAATTCTACGTCAAAAATTTCTAAAAATTTGTGCCACCAAAAGTTTACAAATGTATAAAGAAGATAAATTTGGTACATTTTACTCTATTTAATGATGTATTTTATGATGTTTTTATGATACATTTTTTGATATATTAAAAGTAATGAGTAAAATGCACTCATTGCGTGTGAAACGACAATTTGCGCCCAAAGTTAAATCTTTGAGCTGCGATAATTTTTTAGTTTTAAGTCCAATCGTGTTGCAGTGTTCAGGTGCAATGTTAACATTGAATTAAATTCTAATACAATCATTATAAATAAACAATCGATGGACAAAGAAAAATAGTATTTGATGAAAACACACTTTTTATTTTTTTAATAACAAAACGACAGAGAAACAACACTAAGCTTCCGGAATTTTTTCAGCAAATAAAATATGTGAGTTTAGGGGATCAAAAAAAACGTAAAGTACTGTGGGCTAAAGAATGTTCGAGATTTAAAAACTTCAGAACAACTTTTGATATTGGTTTACGACTGGATGATATTTATTTTGATTATTTAATTGTTAACGGCTTAGTCAGTCATAATTTTGAAAATTTTTACGAATGGTTTGTACTACTGTCCAGAAGTTTCGGCTATTTTTTGTAGTCTTCTTCAACTCTTATAGTTGACCTCCTTCACTGAAGTACAATTACTGAAAAACATTAAAATTAAAATAATTAAATTTTGACAGAACTCTAAAGATAAGTGGTCACATGCTTTTTGAAATTTTGACGGCATTTAAAAGCAGCACCGGTAGTAGAAATATTAAATATTGTGAATTTCAATAAAAAAAAATTCGATACGTCGCTGATGAATTGGCAACAAAACACAGACTTCCGACTTCCGGCAATTCAGTACTTCACTATTCTTTGTCGGCGGAAGTCTTTCGGATGTCGGGAATCCGAACTTCCGAGGTAAAGTTTAGTGCTGGCGCGTTTATATATGGACCCCGGATAAGCGCAATATGTGGGATCAAATCCATCCGGGAGACTATGCAACTTTTTTCGCATGTTTGACATTAATTTTCATAAAATCTATTCCTAAATTTCCAATAACAGTGATGGATTTAATTCTGCATAAAATTTGTTCTTTATTTTTATCAGTCAACGTTTTTTTTAACAATTTTATTTTGTTTTTGGTATCTTTTTTAAGCACTTCACTATTTTTTTTTAAATTTGACAGGATATTTATTTTATACATTTTGAAAAAATTGCATTTCCCATACAACTAAATCAATCGACCACTACTGTAAGTACAGTCAACCGTTTCCTTTCATAGAGTTTGTAGCCTTGTTTATACTCACCTCAAACTAGATCTAATTTTTTTTTTCATTCTACCAAGCTCAACAACCTCCGGCGTGGCGGCTGGTGATAATTATATTCTCCAGTCAGCCATCGGCAGTCCCCGATAAGGGTAAGCTATCAGGTCAGGAATCGAGGTTTGGCACTCCCGTCCTGACGTTCTTAGTTCACCACCCCGAGGGGCCAAACCGAAAATTGTACGTGTGCATAATATGGATTTAATTAAATGTATTTAGCACGTGTTCCCCTCGAAGAAGAAATGCATCGAGAGCAAACGAGAGTAATATACACACCGCGTAGCTTCTGATTAGCATAGGAAAACCATTAATGTAGTTAGTTGGTTAGTTGGGAAGGTGGTTGTGTTGATGTTGCTGGTGCTTCTGAGGGTGGAAATTGACAACCCCTTGGCGGTATTGGAAAATAACAACCACCCCAAGAAAGCGTTTTTTTTTTCGACACAACCGAAAAAAAAACAACGGGTGTGACCACCATGCATGACAAAACTGAGGGTTGTAATCAGAATATGCGGGTATATGTGTAACAATTTTCTTCTATAAAATGTTTAGAATCAATCCAAGAACCACCCATGTGCTTGTTTTACTTTTTTTTTAGAAAACCAGTTTGATAATGTAAACTACTAAAAATTTAGCTCGAACTACATAGAATATACAAACAATAAAGTAGATGGAAGCAATTATTTCGACACCTTCCAAAAATCCTTAAAAATTAAGAACCGATAATTCCCTCGAATTGAGGAGTTTATCCTCATGATACAGCTTCCTGCTTTCCGCAATCCAATTAACACTTGGATCGTCCAAAGAACGCGGCAAACTTCTGTACATCTCACTCACCAGGGGGCATCAATCAAGTCACCGAAACTTCTCGTTGATTCAATTAATTAGGCCAGCCAAGGCGTCCTCAGGATGCGGTAGTTTTCCACTTACGCGGGCAGTTAATGAAGTTGTTTGGTTTGGGGGGATGTGTGGGAATGCGTGGGTGTGTCTGTTAATGGCTACGAAAGCCTCTGGGCTTAGCCGTTCATCTTCGATTATCTTGTTGTAAGTGTTCCTTATATTTGGATAGAGTTATGTTCATCATAAATACTTCACTTAAAAAAATATATTTTTTTAAGGTGTATCCATGAAAGATTTTACTATTTTTGGTTACAAATTTCAAAACTTTTGGAATTATTTAATCATTGAACAGAACTTTTTTTAATATCAAAAATAATTTTCAATCTTCGATCAAAGGACTCATTGATTCTCAGCTCTGACAGCTTCACTCCATCAGTGTTCAACTTTCACGAAAGTTTAAAGAAATATAAAATGGATCTTAAAACACAACCGAGGGACAAACTTTCAATGCCCTCGGATCCGAAATTGGAGCGCATTTTCACCCTGGAAAATATCTCGGAAAGTGAGTTGATCCTGAACGCTCATGCGGTGCCCAGCAGCAGGATTTTTACCAGCTGTACCAGTGTGGGTCAATCGTTGAACGGAAATCAAAAAGGAAATGGCTTCCCGAATACCAAACATGAAAATCCTTCGAAGGAGGTGGCAGAAAAATTGTCCCAGCTGAAAACCCAGGTGGCTAATTTGATAGACCAGACCATTGATCAAATCCAGTCGGAACAGAAGCTGGCGACCTTGTCTCAATCCCAATCCCAAATGGTGGAATCTTCCTCCTTCAAAGATGGTTTGCCGCCGCAAAATGGAGGGGGTGATGGGGAATTGTACTATCAACAACCAAAGGAGGATCAGCCAATGGATCATCGAGCTAAAAATGTGCAGCTTCTTCAATCGGAGTCGTTTGCTCAAAGTAAAACGGAATTGCGCAAGAAGCTGTACTCGGAAATTGAAACAGTGCTGGAGCGATTGAAAGATTTAGAAAAGCTGTAAGGAAATTAAAAAGTGAACAGTCAAATGAAATATTTTTTCTACTTGAGAATAAACGATAAACGAAAAATATCGAGAAATCAATAATATTTGCTCGGAAATTTTTTGCAATTTTAAAATGTCTCTGTTCGCCACTCCTGACTTATTCTGCGAGGTGTGTGTGACTTGACAAAATATAACTCTTATTGAGTCTTGGCTCAAAAAAGCACTTCGAGAACGGCCTGGAGGACTTTCCAAAAATGCATTTGGGAACTATCAAAACAAAGAGAAATCTAAAACCTTTCAACTCATCTGATACAAACTTTAAACAAGATTGTTTTTGTAATACAACAAAAATGACAAAAATGACAAAAATGACAAAAATGACAAAAATGACAAAAATGACAAAAATGACAAAAATGACAAAAATGACAAAAATGACAAAAATGACAAAAATGACAAAAATGACAAAAATGACAAAAATGACAAAAATGACAAAAATGACAAAAATGACAAAAATGACAAAAATGACAAAAATGACAAAAATGACAAAAATGACAAAAATGACAAAAATGACAAAAATGACAAAAATGACAAAAATGACAAAAATGACAAAAATGACATGAATGACAAAAATGACAAAAATGACAAAAATGACAAAAATGACAAAAATGACAAAAATGACAAAAATGACAAAAATGACAAAAATGACAAAAATGACAAAAATGACAAAAATGACAAAAATGACAAAAATGACAAAAATGACAAAAATGACAAAAATGACAATAATGACAAAAATGACAAAAATGACAAAAATGACAAAAATGACAAAAATGACAAAAATGACAAAAATGACAAAAATGACAAAAATGACAAAAATGACAAAAATGACAAAAATGACAAAAATGACAAAAATGACAAAAATGACAAAAATGACAAAAATGACAAAAATGACAAAAATGACAAAAATGACAAAAATGACAAAAATGACAAAAATGACAAAAATGACAAAAATGACAAAAATGACAAAAATGACAAAAATGACAAAAATGACAAAAATGACAAAAATGACAAAAATGACAAAAATGACAAAAATGACAAAAATGACAAAAATGACAAAAATGACAAAAATGACAAAAATGACAAAAATGACAAAAATGACAAAAATGACAAAAATGACAAAAATGACAAAAATGACAAAAATGACAAAAATGACAAAAATGACAAAAATGACAAAAATGACAAAAATGACAAAAATGACAAAAATGACAAAAATGACAAAAATGACAAAAATGACAAAAATGACAAAAATGACAAAAATGACAAAAATGACAAAAATGACAAAAATGACAAAAATGACAAAAATGACAAAAATGACAAAAATGACAAAAATGACAAAAATGACAAAAATGACAAAAATGACAAAAATGACAAAAATGACAAAAATGACAAAAATGACAAAAATGACAAAAATGACAAAAATGACAAAAATGACAAAAATGACAAAAATGACAAAAATGACAAAAATGACAAAAATGACAAAAATGACAAAAATGACAAAAATGACAAAAATGACAAAAATGACAAAAATGACAAAAATGACAAAAATGACAAAAATGACAAAAATGACAAAAATGACAAAAATGACAAAAATGACAAAAATGACAAAAATGACAAAAATGACAAAAATGACAAAAATGACAAAAATGACAAAAATGACAAAAATGACAAAAATGACAAAAATGACAAAAATGACAAAAATGACAAAAATGACAAAAATGACAAAAATGACAAAAATGACAAAAATGACAAAAATGACAAAAATGACAAAAATGACAAAAATGACAAAAATGACAAAAATGACAAAAATGACAAAAATGACAAAAATGACAAAAATGACAAAAATGACAAAAATGACAAAAATGACAAAAATGACAAAAATGACAAAAATGACAAAAATGACAAAAATGACAAAAATGACAAAAATGACAAAAATGACAAAAATGACAAAAATGACAAAAATGACAAAAATGACAAAAATGACAAAAATGACAAAAATGACAAAAATGACAAAAATGACAAAAATGACAAAAATGACAAAAATGACAAAAATGACAAAAATGACAAAAATGACAAAAATGACAAAAATGACAAAAATGACAAAAATGACAAAAATGACAAAAATGACAAAAATGACAAAAATGACAAAAATGACAAAAATGACAAAAATGACAAAAATGACAAAAATGACAAAAATGACAAAAATGACAAAAATGACAAAAATGACAAAAATGACAAAAATGACAAAAATGACAAAAATGACAAAAATGACAAAAATGACAAAAATGACAAAAATGACAAAAATGACAAAAATGACAAAAATGACAAAAATGACAAAAATGACAAAAATGACAAAAATGACAAAAATGACAAAAATGACAAAAATGACAAAAATGACAAAAATGACAAAAATGACAAAAATGACAAAAATGACAAAAATGACAAAAATGACAAAAATGACAAAAATGACAAAAATGACAAAAATGACAAAAATGACAAAAATGACAAAAATGACAAAAATGACAAAAATGACAAAAATGACAAAAATGACAAAAATGACAAAAATGACAAAAATGACAAAAATGACAAAAATGACAAAAATGACAAAAATGACAAAAATGACAAAAATGACAAAAATGACAAAAATGACAAAAATGACAAAAATGACAAAAATGACAAAAATGACAAAAATGACAAAAATGACAAAAATGACAAAAATGACAAAAATGACAAAAATGACAAAAATGACAAAAATGACAAAAATGACAAAAATGACAAAAATGACAAAAATGACAAAAATGACAAAAATGACAAAAATGACAAAAATGACAAAAATGACAAAAATGACAAAAATGACAAAAATGACAAAAATGACAAAAATGACAAAAATGACAAAAATGACAAAAATGACAAAAATGACAAAAATGACAAAAATGACAAAAATGACAAAAATGACAAAAATGACAAAAATGACAAAAATGACAAAAATGACAAAAATGACAAAAATGACAAAAATGACAAAAATGACAAAAATGACAAAAATGACAAAAATGACAAAAATGACAAAAATGACAAAAATGACAAAAATGACAAAAATGACAAAAATGACAAAAATGACAAAAATGACAAAAATGACAAAAATGACAAAAATGACAAAAATGACAAAAATGACAAAAATGACAAAAATGACAAAAATGACAAAAATGACAAAAATGACAAAAATGACAAAAATGACAAAAATGACAAAAATGACAAAAATGACAAAAATGACAAAAATGACAAAAATGACAAAAATGACAAAAATGACAAAAATGACAAAAATGACAAAAATGACAAAAATGACAAAAATGACAAAAATGACAAAAATGACAAAAATGACAAAAATGACAAAAATGACAAAAATGACAAAAATGACAAAAATGACAAAAATGACAAAAATGACAAAAATGACAAAAATGACAAAAATGACAAAAATGACAAAAATGACAAAAATGACAAAAATGACAAAAATGACAAAAATGACAAAAATGACAAAAATGACAAAAATGACAAAAATGACAAAAATGACAAAAATGACAAAAATGACAAAAATGACAAAAATGACAAAAATGACAAAAATGACAAAAATGACAAAAATGACAAAAATGACAAAAATGACAAAAATGACAAAAATGACAAAAATGACAAAAATGACAAAAATGACAAAAATGACAAAAATGACAAAAATGACAAAAATGACAAAAATGACAAAAATGACAAAAATGACAAAAATGACAAAAATGACAAAAATGACAAAAATGACAAAAATGACAAAAATGACAAAAATGACAAAAATGACAAAAATGACAAAAATGACAAAAATGACAAAAATGACAAAAATGACAAAAATGACAAAAATGACAAAAATGACAAAAATGACAAAAATGACAAAAATGACAAAAATGACAAAAATGACAAAAATGACAAAAATGACAAAAATGACAAAAATGACAAAAATGACAAAAATGACAAAAATGACAAAAATGACAAAAATGACAAAAATGACAAAAATGACAAAAATGACAAAAATGACAAAAATGACAAAAATGACAAAAATGACAAAAATGACAAAAATGACAAAAATGACAAAAATGACAAAAATGACAAAAATGACAAAAATGACAAAAATGACAAAAATGACAAAAATGACAAAAATGACAAAAATGACAAAAATGACAAAAATGACAAAAATGACAAAAATGACAAAAATGACAAAAATGACAAAAATGACAAAAATGACAAAAATGACAAAAATGACAAAAATGACAAAAATGACAAAAATGACAAAAATGACAAAAATGACAAAAATGACAAAAATGACAAAAATGACAAAAATGACAAAAATGACAAAAATGACAAAAATGACAAAAATGACAAAAATGACAAAAATGACAAAAATGACAAAAATGACAAAAATGACAAAAATGACAAAAATGACAAAAATGACAAAAATGACAAAAATGACAAAAATGACAAAAATGACAAAAATGACAAAAATGACAAAAATGACAAAAATGACAAAAATGACAAAAATGACAAAAATGACAAAAATGACAAAAATGACAAAAATGACAAAAATGACAAAAATGACAAAAATGACAAAAATGACAAAAATGACAAAAATGACAAAATGACAAAAATGACAAAAATGACAAAAATGACAAAAATGACAAAAATGACAAAAATGACAAAAATGACAAAAATGACAAAAATGACAAAAATGACAAAAATGACAAAAATGACAAAAATGACAAAAATGACAAAAATGACAAAAATGACAAAAATGACAAAAATGACAAAAATGACAAAAATGACAAAAATGACAAAAATGACAAAAATGACAAAAATGACAAAAATGACAAAAATGACAAAAATGACAAAAATGACAAAAATGACAAAAATGACAAAAATGACAAAAATGACAAAAATGACAAAAATGACAAAAATGACAAAAATGACAAAAATGACAAAAATGACAAAAATGACAAAAATGACAAAAATGACAAAAATGACAAAAATGACAAAAATGACAAAAATGACAAAAATGACAAAAATGACAAAAATGACAAAAATGACAAAAATGACAAAAATGACAAAAATGACAAAAATGACAAAAATGACAAAAATGACAAAAATGACAAAAATGACAAAAATGACAAAAATGACAAAAATGACAAAAATGACAAAAATGACAAAAATGACAAAAATGACAAAAATGACAAAAATGACAAAAATGACAAAAATGACAAAAATGACAAAAATGACAAAAATGACAAAAATGACAAAAATGACAAAAATGACAAAAATGACAAAAATGACAAAAATGACAAAAATGACAAAAATGACAAAAATGACAAAAATGACAAAAATGACAAAAATGACAAAAATGACAAAAATGACAAAAATGACAAAAATGACAAAAATGACAAAAATGACAAAAATGACAAAAATGACAAAAATGACAAAAATGACAAAAATGACAAAAATGACAAAAATGACAAAAATGACAAAAATGACAAAAATGACAAAAATGACAAAAATGACAAAAATGACAAAAATGACAAAAATGACAAAAATGACAAAAATGACAAAAATGACAAAAATGACAAAAATGACAAAAATGACAAAAATGACAAAAATGACAAAAATGACAAAAATGACAAAAATGACAAAAATGACAAAAATGACAAAAATGACAAAAATGACAAAAATGACAAAAATGACAAAAATGACAAAAATGACAAAAATGACAAAAATGACAAAAATGACAAAAATGACAAAAATGACAAAAATGACAAAAATGACAAAAATGACAAAAATGACAAAAATGACAAAAATGACAAAAATGACAAAAATGACAAAAATGACAAAAATGACAAAAATGACAAAAATGACAAAAATGACAAAAATGACAAAAATGACAAAAATGACAAAAATGACAAAAATGACAAAAATGACAAAAATGACAAAAATGACAAAAATGACAAAAATGACAAAAATGACAAAAATGACAAAAATGACAAAAATGACAAAAATGACAAAAATGACAAAAATGACAAAAATGACAAAAATGACAAAAATGACAAAAATGACAAAAATGACAAAAATGACAAAAATGACAAAAATGACAAAAATGACAAAAATGACAAAAATGACAAAAATGACAAAAATGACAAAAATGACAAAAATGACAAAAATGACAAAAATGACAAAAATGACAAAAATGACAAAAATGACAAAAATGACAAAAATGACAAAAATGACAAAAATGACAAAAATGACAAAAATGACAAAAATGACAAAAATGACAAAAATGACAAAAATGACAAAAATGACAAAAATGACAAAAATGACAAAAATGACAAAAATGACAAAAATGACAAAAATGACAAAAATGACAAAAATGACAAAAATGACAAAAATGACAAAAATGACAAAAATGACAAAAATGACAAAAATGACAAAAATGACAAAAATGACAAAAATGACAAAAATGACAAAAATGACAAAAATGACAAAAATGACAAAAATGACAAAAATGACAAAAATGACAAAAATGACAAAAATGACAAAAATGACAAAAATGACAAAAATGACAAAAATGACAAAAATGACAAAAATGACAAAAATGACAAAAATGACAAAAATGACAAAAATGACAAAAATGACAAAAATGACAAAAATGACAAAAATGACAAAAATGACAAAAATGACAAAAATGACAAAAATGACAAAAATGACAAAAATGACAAAAATGACAAAAATGACAAAAATGACAAAAATGACAAAAATGACAAAAATGACAAAAATGACAAAAATGACAAAAATGACAAAAATGACAAAAATGACAAAAATGACAAAAATGACAAAAATGACAAAAATGACAAAAATGACAAAAATGACAAAAATGACAAAAATGACAAAAATGACAAAAATGACAAAAATGACAAAAATGACAAAAATGACAAAAATGACAAAAATGACAAAAATGACAAAAATGACAAAAATGACAAAAATGACAAAAATGACAAAAATGACAAAAATGACAAAAATGACAAAAATGACAAAAATGACAAAAATGACAAAAATGACAAAAATGACAAAAATGACAAAAATGACAAAAATGACAAAAATGACAAAAATGACAAAAATGACAAAAATGACAAAAATGACAAAAATGACAAAAATGACAAAAATGACAAAAATGACAAAAATGACAAAAATGACAAAAATGACAAAAATGACAAAAAATGACCAAAATGACAAAATGACAAAATGACAAAAATGACAAAAATGACAAAAATGACAAAAATGACAAAAATGACAAAAATGACAAAAATGACAAAAATGACAAAAATGACAAAAATGACAAAAATGACAAAAATGACAAAAATGACAAAAATGACAAAAATGACAAAAATGACAAAAATGACAAAAGTGACAAAAATGACAAAAATGACAAAAATGACAAAAATGACAAAAATGACAAAAATGACAAAAATGACAAAAATGACAAAAATGACAAAAATGACAAAAATGACAAAAATGACAAAAATGACAAAAATGACAAAAATGACAAAAATGACAAAAATGACAAAAATGACAAAACTGACAAAAATGACAAAAATGACAAAAATGACAAAAATGACAAAAATGACAAAAATGACAAAAATGACAAAAATGACAAAAATGACAAAAATGACAAAATTGACAAAAATGACAAAAATGACAAAAATGACAAAAATGACAAAAATGACAAAATGACAAAATGACAAAAATGACAAAAATGACAAAAATGACAAAAATGACAAAAATGACAAAATGACAAAAATGACAAAAATGACAAAAATGACAAAATGACAAAAATGACATTTATGGTTTTTTTTGTAATTTTTAAAATTTCTGTATAGTTTCATATGTTTTTAATTTTTTTTCGTCATTTTTATAATTTTTTTTAATTTTTTTCATTTTTGTCATTTTTGTCATTTTTGTCAGTTTTTTCATTTTTGTCATTTTTGTCATTTTTGTCATTTTTTTGCAGTCTTCTTTAGGGCCTGAACCCGAAATTGAATCCAAGGCTTAAGTACAAGGTTGATTAACATTCAAAAAGTTGTTGTTCATTTGAATTTTGTTTTTGACTTTCTGAAATCTATCTCCATATTTTTTTTAATTTTTTTGGTTTGCTCTTGAATAATTGATTTATTTCTACTCAAATCACTTTGAATTTTAGTGCAGACCGTTTTTTGTAGAATCAGATCGATTCCAGACCATTGTAATTAAAATATCTTCATTCAACCCGTAATTAAAATCCACTTGAAGTTTCTTTGATGATTTTTCCGCCAGCCCGCTATCATTCATTCATCCATCAGCAAAAAAACATGCACGCGTTCGCTCTTTCAATTATCACTCTCATCTCGAGCAGGGACCTTCATCAATGAGTGAGTTGAGTTGTGTCATTCATAGTTTCATTCGTTGTAGGTTAAAATAGTTCTGACGAACTGCTTCTGTCGAGATAAAATGCAGATATCTAGGTTGCATTCAGCCAGCCAGCATATGCTCTAGTGGAAGAAAGTAGTATCATTAGCACACTCTCGAGCCACAAACGTGCGGCGCGTGTGTGATGCATCTCGTAAAATAATAATGACAACGCAGATGTTCCCAGTTTTGCTTTGGCCGCGCGATCGAGGAGCAACATCAGAAGGGCACTTGAAATTTTTACATTTAAACCTCGTTTTATAAACCGCTCCAGCCCCAGTTGGGTTTGGGAAAAAGCACCTCGGTACCCCAAAATTATTTAACCTGAGAGCATCAATCGGCGTCACGAGGCGTCGCGTCGTCTCAATGGGACGCATTGTGGGCTGCAAGTAGGAGGCAGCCGCAAAGCAGCTTCAGCTA
This sequence comes from Uranotaenia lowii, assembly GCF_029784155.1. Lineage (NCBI taxonomy): Eukaryota > Metazoa > Arthropoda > Insecta > Diptera > Culicidae > Uranotaenia > Uranotaenia lowii. The sequence goes on along the minus strand of NC_073692.1, from coordinate 405,426,641 downwards.
ACAAATTTCCCGCACAGTGTTGTCTCAGAAAACAACACGGCATTTTAGTCCGCCCACGCTGCTGGCTGCTGCTGCCGTTGCCTATTGCCTTGGTGGGTGGTTTTTGCGTCTGATGCTGATTTTTGAGCCCCCTGATGGGACAACACACACTTTTGCCGCGATTCGGGGAAGGCTCTCCCACAACAGGCAAACACAGGTTGGTGCGAAATTTGTGTCACGCGCCGCCCCTAATCGGTGGCCCGATTTAATTCCATCAACCGATAATGCACTGATGCCTTTACTGATTCCACTAGAAAAGATTGAAAAGGTTTCTCGGTTTAATAAAAATTACTTCAATAGAGAATAAATATATCAAGCATTGAAAAAAAAACTTTTCGGATTCATAAACGATCATGCTAGTTATTCAAATTTACCATCCGATAGTATACTTAATAAAGTTATAAGATGCTTACAATGGAATGGATTTAATCATTTGTTCATTACCGTCAAACGGGGCTTCATGCAACAGCGGGGTAAGATGCAACATGTGTATAACACCACACTGAATCAATATTTAATTTAATATATTGTAATAAAATTATTTATTTATGATTACAAAATAATGATGACATAATTTTTCGCATCTTAAACTTGTGTTTTCAAGTTTTTTTTAAATTTTATATTAAATTTGAAAAATCGAAAATAATTGCACAAACTTTAACTTTTTTCGATGCCGTAAAAACTTTGCCCCGTACGGATTGGCTTGATAATATAACCTTCAAACTTTTTTCTGGTTTCCTCATACTCATACTCATACTCATAAAAATATTTTTCGAACAATCACTCTATTTTTTTGAATAAATATTTTTATAATTTAGTTAGGTGTCTGGGGTAAAATGTACTAAATTTCGAATCAAAGAAACACCTTGTAAATCTCGTTTCCATGTGCTGGAATATGAATGTTTTGCATCACGCGTGTGTATACATTGAAATTTTATTCATCCAAACATGAATTTTTATGATTTTAGCTTGTAGAATTTTTCGTAGTATTATTTAACTCCTAAATGTTTGTAGCATCCTTATTTTAAGAAAAAATTGGAAACTAGTTTTTGCAAACCAAAAAATTACTGCAATGATGTTTTTATGCCTGATGATCTTTATGGCATTGCAAACATATTAAAAACTATAAATTTTCATACGTGCTCATACGATTTTTCATTAAAAACAAAATTTGTTGCTAGTTACTCCATTTTCTAATGAGGGTGAAAATCGCATGTTTGAAGAAAATAAAAATAACTAAGGTACACCGGAGTAAGTGTGGGCGATGGCTATTGAAAAAATACTGTGCACTATTTTTTCAAGCTTTTAATGCAGAATATTCAATTTACTTGTAATCTATCCAATAACTGTGAAAAAAATACGATTCATACAGTAACGGATATTTACAGCGACTTTTTTGGAATTTTTTATTTTCAACTACGATGTCGAGTTGATGTGCATCTCAGTTGCAAATTTCTCGTAAACTAGCTGGCTCTCGATGAAAAACTCTACATTGAAACATTTCTTACATTCCAAACAACCAGTTCGAAAAAGAAACGGCGGTTAAAAATGAAGAAAAAAGAGATTTTTTACAAAAAATTAAAGTTCTGTCTCCAACTCCTACCTGGGGTAGGTGTGGACGGCTTCAAAAAGGCTTGATGTTTACACATTTTTTCAATTTTCTTCCCTTCATCCGTCATGAATTGTATTATTTAGCTATATTTAGCATTTGGAACATGAAAAGTTGGGTAAAGTACTTGTTTGTTCTGTGTTTTTGATAAGGCGGCATCCATAAATTACGTAACGCAAAAAATTATTATCCATCCGAATCACTTCTTAGTACTCATTGATGATAACTCTCTGATAAAATAAATTATCTGTCTTATTACGAGTTTCTCTGTGCTTGTTAACTGGTAATCTACCTTGTTGACATTATTTACAAAATAGCTGATCGGAGTAATCAAAATCAATTGAGAAAAAATATTAAAATTTCCGTCTTACGATTTGATTGAGTTCTTGAGGGTAAATGTACCTAACATTCGGTTTTCCAAGGTTATTTCACGGATATCCCATACACGTTTAGTCTATCTAAGAATCTTTAAATAGGAATGGTTACAAACCAGTTTCAATCTTGTTAATGCTTACAAATTTTAAGATGATGTTAGTTTGCTTATCCTTTAGCAAAAAATGCATGATATCAAAAAAGTTGCGATTAAACTGAAATTTTTTAGGAAAAATATCGTTACGTAACGATGAGCATACCTCCGCCCCTCCCCTATGTCACAATTCGTAACACTAGAGCTTACTCCCTCCCCCCCCCCTAGGAGCGTTACGTAATTTATGGATGCCCCCTAAAGTCGGATCTCGTGTGCTGCACACAATAATTATTGAAAGATGCCTTACTAATAGTATAATGAACTTTTTTCAAAATTTTCGACGGTTCGAGCAATAAAGTAACGTATTCAACCAAGAAAACATAATTTTTTTGAAAATTTCCTGAGAAATCAAAGGGAAAATCTACCTCCACACTTACCCCATAAAGCGGGGTGTATGAAAACATCAGCAGTCCAAAACAACTTACCTACGTGATAACTTTTTTCGCTTTACTTCTATCGAGCTCATCTCTTCAGCGTTTGTAAACAACATGTTCTGCATCACATTGGACGTAGTTTAATCAAAATTGTTCCACTGCTGATTTTCTAATGATTTTTTAAAGTTGAACTATACGAAAAACCGTCCACACTTACCCCGGTGTACCTTATAGAAACCAATAATTTTTCTAACTAAGCCAATTTGATGTCACATCATCCTTACTTTTGATGCATAAGGGGTAGGATTGATTGTGAACATAAGTTTTTTAGAAGCCATTGAAGTTGAAAATTGTTGCATGTTGCCCCAGTTGACGGTATATAAGTAAGGTCGATACCTGTCGTGTTCCCAGAAGATTGAAAAGCAGAGACTAAATTATAAGATATGTTTATTCAAGCAAGTGTGACAACTGAATGAATGACTTTCACACAGGTAGTGGTATTTATACCAGCAGGTACTCCTAGCGTGATGATTGCATGCTACGACATTCTAGTAGCTTCTGATTGGTCATGTGGTCGAGGCCTACCACATCTCCCTTTTTTTTTTTTTTAAGAAAGATCGTACGAGCTCAATCGCTTGGGCGGTCAGCGATTTCGGGTTGGTCTTGTCCGTGGTGGTGGAGCTTCAGGTGACTGCAGAGGTGAGCCATACTCGGAACAATCCAAATCGTCTTCATTCCGCAAGGAGTCTGTTTGGTCAGCTTGGGAGACTGGAACAACGAAATCATCCAACAACACCGACAATGGAAGATTTGGTGTTGGAACCGGTGCTGCTGTTTCGATGAACCAGGCCTTCAGTTGATTGGTGTGGGATCGGATGAGTCGACCGTTGTCCATGAGAACGGTGTACATCACGTTACCTTTGGGTTCGATGATCCGACCCGGAATCCACTTGGCGGAATCCCCTTGATGAACCTTGGCCAGAACCTGGGGCGGGATTATGGAACTCGAAACAATCGAGTTTCGTTCGATTCGACCAACTTTGGCATTACCGATCTCGATTCGAATGGAATGTTTCGAGATGATCTACTACCCGATTTACTCGAAATCTAGTACGTTAAAATTTAGAACTCGAACGAGATTCGTAATACTGATTCTAATTCGATTCGAGTTCAACTCGAAACGGGTAACTCGAATCGAATAGGATTCATAATTTCACCCCTGATTTCCAGCGACGAATTTCCTTTGCACAGCGCCATGACGTTTATTGAATTGAGCGTTTTGAGCATCGTTGATTCGTGTTGGGCTTGGTAGCGTTGGCTTCAGAAGGTCCAGTTGGGTGGAGATTTGCCTACCGAGGAAAAGATAAGCAGGGGTCTTGCCGTCAGGAGCGCTTCGAGCTGGCGTGGAACGGTACACTGACAAAAATGTTTGTAAGTGCTGTGTTGTAGCCATGCTTTCCCCATTTGCGAGCTTCTTGAGTCCTCCTTTCAAGCTGTCCACAAACCTTTCCGCTTGGCCGTTCGATTGCGGATGGTATGGAGCGGTCGTCAGATGTTGGATTCCGTGTTCTTTGCAGAATTGTTGGAACTGTGCGCTGATGAACTGGGAACCGTTGTCGGAGACCAATGTGTGGGGATATCCGTATCTTGCAAAGGTTTCTTGCAAGAAGTCCAAAGTTGCAGTCGTAGTAGTTGAACGCGTTCGGAAAACCTCGGGCCATTTGGAGTAGGCATCAACTATGACCAGATAGTAGAAACCATCGATGGGGCCGGCATAGTCGATGTGAATTCGCTCCATCGGTTTTGAAGGAAGGGGCCAGGATTCGAGAGTTGTTTTCCGGGGATCTCTCACTGCTTGGGCACAGGAACTACATCGGCGCACAAAGTCCTCGACGTCATCATCGATGTTCGACCAATAGACGAAACTTCTTGCTATTGACTTCATGCGCTCCATTCCAGGGTGTCCTCGGTGTAGCTGGCGAAGTATTCGTTTTCGGCACCAGGCTGGAACGACGACACGGTCACCAAACATGATGCAGTCTTGAAAAACTTGTAGGCTGTCACGTCTGGAGAAAAACTGTCGTACTGTTGGATCGGCGATTGTTTTCGCAGATTCGGGCCACCGTTCTGGATATAGTTGAATACTTCTTGAAGTGTTGGATCCTCTGCTGATTGTTTGGAGATCATGTCCGATGTAACCGGCAGGTTGGAGATGGACCCTTCGAAAATAGTTTTCAAGTCTGTCTCCATCTGTATCGCTGCGATGACATATTCTCCGTCCGATTTCTTGTGGGAATCCATCAGACGAGAGAGAAGATCGGCGTGTCCAAAGCTTGCGGTTGGAACGAACTGGATTTCGAAGTTGTAGAGCAACAAAGTCAACGCCCAGCGTTGGAGTCGATTTGCTGTGTACACCGGAATCCCTTTCTTGCTGCCGAAAACCTTCAGGAGGGGCTTGTGGTCGGTTTGAAGTGTGAACCTGCGACCATAAACCATTTTGTGGAAGCGCGTGACAGCAAAGATGAGTGCCAAAGCTTCCTTCTCGATTTGGCCATAGTTAACCTCAGCAGGTGTCAACGATCTTGAAGCGTGAGCGATGGGTTTGATGGAACCGTTGGGAAATCGATGCATTATAACGGCACCCAAGCCGTGTTTGGATGCATCACCAGCTACGATGATTTCCTTCCGAGGGTCGAAGTGTGTCAAAAGAAGGTCGGACTGCAGAGTGGATTTAAAGCGGTCGAACGAGCTTTGGCATTCTGGAGTCCATTCCCAGCGGGCGTCCTTCTTCAGTAACCGGTCGAGCGGCGCACGGAGCTCTTTGATTTGGCCTACAAACCGTCCATAATAGTTTATAGCGCCAAGATAGGATCGAAGCTGTGGCACATTCGTGGGGGCCGGCATCTCAGAGATCGCACGAGTCTTGGCTGGATCTGGGCGGAGACCTTCCTTGTCGATGATGTGACCAAGAAATTTAATCTGAGGAAGAGAAAAGTGGCATTTTTCGATGCGTAGATGAAACCCGTAATCACGAATCCTTTCAAGGGTCGCGTCCAGATTGCGATCGTGTTCCTCTTGAGTTCGTCCGGATACCAGAATATCGTCGAGATAGGTTTTTACACCTGGAATGCCAGCTACCATGCAGTCGATTATGCGTTGAAAGGCTCCAGGTGCCGATTTTACACCTGGAGCAAGACGGTTGTACTGGAACAGGCCTCGGTGGGTGTTAACCGTCAACAGCTTGCGTGATTCTTCCTCCACTTCGACCTGGAGGTATGCGTCCGACAGATCGATTTGGGAGAAAATGCGTGCCCCAGCCAGGGCAGTAAAGATGTCGTCGGGATGAGGCAGAGGATGCCGGTCGGATTGTAGAGCTGCGTTGAGACCAGTTGAGTAATCGCCGCAAATTCGAACAAAGACGCTGTCCGATTTGCGAACCACGACGATGAGGGCAGCCCAATTGGAGAACCTCACTGGAGAAATGATACCGCGTTCTTGTAGCCTTTGGAATTCAGCATCCACCTTCGGGAGAGCGGCATAGGCTACCGGGCGCTTGGGGCAGTATACTTGTCGGGAATCCGGCTTGAGGTAGAGTGTAACCTGTGCTTTGGTACAAAGCCCAAGGGAACTCTGGAACACTTCGGGAAACTTAACCTTCAGTCGTTGTGCCACGTCTTCGGATTTCTTAATGGAGTTCACCAACGAGTCGAAGGGGACTGACCAAAGGTTGAATAACTCGATGAGGTCGATACCCAGCACGTCGAGATCGGAGTGGTTGGTCACGTAGATGCACCCTTGTTTGGAGACGTTCCGGATGGTTACTTCGGTGATAAACTCTCCTTTCAAGTCGAGCTTGTCACCGGAAGCGCTGACAGCAACGATGTCCGTAGGGTTGATTGTTGGTTTCCCGATGCAAGCCCAGGTTTCGGTTGAAATTATGGTGATGTCGGCCGCACAGTCGAGTTGGAGCTTCACATTGACACCGTTCAAATTTACTTTAGCAAATTTGCGCTTTTTGGAGATGTCAACATGTTTCACCGAACTGATGCTCTTCATCTTCTTCGTCTTGTTCCCGGGAGGCTTGGGATGGAGGGACACAGCGTTGATTGAGGGATCCTTCTTCTCAGCCTGGGGAACTGCGTTGTTCTGCAGGAGAACTGCCATCTGCTGCTGCTGGTTGGCCAGGATATCGTTGAGCCGGAGGAGAGCGTTTTTAATATCCATGTCCATGATCGGGATCCTTCGAGGTTCTCGTCGCCAATTTGTCGTGTTCCCAGAAGATTGAAAAGCAGAGACTAAATTATAAGATATGTTTATTCAAGCAAGTGTGACAACTGAATGAATGACTTTCACACAGGTAGTGGTATTTATACCAGCAGGTACTCCTAGCGTGATGATAGCATGCTGCGACATTCTAGTAGCTTCTGATTGGTCATGTGGTCGTGGCCTACCACAATACCAGAGGTGCTTCGATAGATGTTGTTTAAGGGATGAATCATCCTAAGGGATGAAAATCCCGAAAAAAAAAAAAAAGATAGATGTTGTAGCCCGGCTGGAAATTAAACCAGACATTTGATAAATATCGATCAGTTCAGACTACTCGAACGGACTGAATAGGTGGGGAAACATGCTATTAAATTAGAACGGAATTTTGTTCTAAGTGTTACGTCAGTGTGATCAGTGGTAACACCTTTTATATAAGCACACTTTAGTCTGGATCTTCCAGACTGTTTGGACTTTAGCCAGACATTTTTTTTATGATTCGAGACTTCCAGACTTTTCCAGCCTTTTGAGTTTCGACATGACTTTTTTAACAAACCTGTTAAAATTCGAAATTTTTGTTCCAAATAGGCAGGAAATGATTCGAATTAGTAATTGAAGAGTGAGGAATGCCACAAAGATGGTTATAAAACAGGAAGTTTAGCATATTTAAAACGTAGTACTGCCGACAATGGTTTCTGGCAGTGAAAGTGTATATGGAATGTATGATTATTATGAAGTAGTGGATTCCCTGGACTGCAATTCGACTGCAATATTGCGATCTAAAGTTCGCCATCCAGACTTTTCCAGACATTCTTTCAAAATCTTCCAGACATTTTTGAAAAACAGTTGGCTGTGACACATGGTCCGCCCTTCTTTTGAAAGTCATGTACGCGTCTTGCGTACCTATGCAATCATTTCAGTAGATACAGAAAATATAAAATTTTTCAGCATGGTATCGTTGAAAATTTTGGGTATTTAGGCAAAAGTGAGTTTCTCCGAAAATGTTTCATAGTATTGCAAATTACAAGAAGTATGTGTGTATTTCAAATAAATTGCTGCAGTTTGTTTTCAAACAATAACATTTACAAACCTAAACAAACTGAATACAGGCTTGAGGAATTAAGTCACACCTGAACATGTTATTTTACGTAAAATTTATTTCTTGAACTGAGAACTGAGAGGATATTTCAAAACATTGTTAAATTTGCTTCAGCTTATGATTTTCATAATGAGCGAATATTGAAAAATTATTTGATCTGGCTCCACTGGGTAGCAATCCAAATCAAAACATTGAAAACTCAACCGGTTTCTCGAAGAGGCGAACAAGGGTACCGGCAACCGATTTTTAATCTTGAAACTACCATAATTTTGAAAATCATCGTGAAGTATGTCGTTAATTCGAAATATTTCATAGTTGACATTTCCATCCGAGCATGGTTGCTCAGTACTTTTCTTGTGATTTTTATTGTTACAACATACTACAAGCTAAAATGAAAATCAAAACCATACGAATATTGGTAAATGATTGCTTTTTTTGCATATTTACAATTTTCCGTGAAGAGAAAAATTTCGCGCTCAAATCCTGTTTTTCGGTATTTTCGCGACCAGAATCAGCAAATTCGTACAAGTTGGATCAAGCTGGAGCGATTTGGAATGGAAGACGATGCCTTCAACTCCGGTGATGATAGCATGATAGTGCGTACTTTCATAATAACGATTATTGAGTGATCAAACTAATAGAATTTTCTTTCATTCCTAAAACTGACGACATCGATGAAATTTCCCGCTCCAGCTTAGATGAAGCCCATGAAGTTTAAATGATTTGTTTTACAAAAAAAAGTTCGATTGTTTCTTCATTATTTCTATTTCAGCCGTACGTGATAAAATGTTTCTATTTTTGCATAATAGCATGCGAAGATACAACACGTGTTGTTAAAAAACTTGAAGGCCACAGATCTCAAAAATGTTTTTGCATGACAAAATTTTAAAATGTGGTAAAAGCGGCAAAATTTCCATCACTTTTTCCCAACAGCAGTGAACTTGCTCTTAGAAGATATGCGCTGTTGCGTATTTGGTTTACATTTTGAAGTGTTGTCATTTTAATCTTTTGTTTGTATTTGTTTTTGATTTTATTTTTAATTTTCCATCTTTTTGTCATTTTTGAGTACATTATAATTTTTTAAAAAATCTTTTGTTTTTCTTGTTGTATTTTATCACCATTTCAGAACATTAAAACGTTTTTATGGCGTTTGTTTCAATTATATTGGTCCTGTTATAGAGAAAACTAAAAGGTTATGTCGCTTCTAAAAACCGTTTGATTTTGGCACATGTGCCAAAATCGGATATTGCCAAAATCTAATGTTGCCAAAATCGCCAAAAACGAACGGGGTCTGTACTAGCTACCTGCTCTATTTCACCATCTTTAATTTTTTTCTAACTTTCTGTCCGTTTATAAAAAAATAATAATCTTAAGATGTACTTTTTAAAAGGGACATTACTTTTCACCAAAAAGGCCGATCAATTAACAAACATATAAATATAAACTTAAAAAAGAGTTTATGAACTATGAACTTGTTATAAAATATTAAATTTTCGTGAAATGAAGTGGAAAAAAGGAAATTAAAGTTGTCGTAATTCTACAAAAATCTTGTGGTTGTGTCTTACATACTACCTCTTCAAATTTGAAGTCCAAATAGGAGCCGTTCACATCCCACGTGGACAACTTAGTGGGGGGAAGGAGGAGGGGGGTATTGAAATGTCCACGCTTGTCCACGAAGAGGGGGGTAGGGGCTTGGGTCATGTCCACGTGGACATACTTACTTTCAAAATATTTTCTAAAGGTGAATAAACATTAAGATGTTTAAATCAAAATCTTTAAATGGCATTCTTTTCTAGTTTAAGTTTAAACCATAGGTAGCTTCTTGAGAGAAAGTGATGAATATGATTATTAAGAAATTTAAAATTTATAATTTTTTTCATATTAGGAAATTCTTATTCGGTTTTAAGAAATCAGCCATTTCTATAACAAAACGGCAAAAAGTGGTGTTTTCAACTGTCAAATTATAGGTAATTAAAATAAAAACTTTTCCAAATGTGTCCACGTGACATCCGGGACATATTTTTGGTGCAGTTTATATTCTAACTTTCATTTTCAGCGCTTCCTTGTGACTATATTCTGCTATCCATCAACAACTTCAATCCTGATCGCGATGGGATTGTTAGAATGAACAAAACTGCTCGAATATTAGGCTACGCCCTCTTTACTCCCGATGAACTTGATATCAATCACCAAAAACCAGCGAAAAAACAGAAAACGAAAGCGAGGGGAGGAGTAAACCGATGAATACCTATGTCTTATACGAATAAGGTGGAAAGGTCAAAGAAAGGAGAATTCATTTGTTTTCCACTGTTTGTTGCAACGTTGATGGAAACAAAGATTGAAAACCATCAGTTCATCTGAATGAACGTTAGCTGTTTCTTTTCGATGAAATGAATAGTAAAACATACCGGAATTGAAACACCTTTATCATGGTTCTATGGGGCACACCGATCCATATATTTGGAACATATGTGACCGAACGCATTTCCTTTCTGTGTTTTGAACGTTTGCGTTTCATTCCCATGAATCATAGAATCGGAAGGATACACATTTAGCCAAGCGCTGTAATCAACTCATTTAGACCAGTTGGTTGAGTGATGTGACGAATTGTGGCACGTGGCGATGAGCTAGCACTTATCAGTCCTTTCAACACAAATGCAGCTCATTATGAGATTGGGGTGAGTATGTATTGTTTCGTAGACTGACTAAAATCGATTCAAAGAACTGGCTCTCATTTCTCTTGATGATTATGTCTTACAAAATCCTGGATTCTTTTTTTATTTAATATCATCTAAACAATTAACAACGAAATTCGGCTTAGCGTTTTTATGAACATCAATAATGATTACACCAAATAATAAAATTAATGACTTGAAGTTTTGTCAACTGTTCGAAAAGCTGACCAATAAACTATGACATGATCCAATTAAATATTTGTTGCGAGCCTACTTGGCTAAATAATTCTACTGAATCAAAGCAATCGTCAGATTCCCTTTTTTTAACCACGGTATAGGAAAAGTTCAGATGCTGGTATTCCAATAGCAACATACTATCTCTAACAGTGAGCGTATTCGATAATCGATAGTATGTTGCTTTCAAAATATGGGTATCTGAAATTTTATTATACCGTGGTTGAATTAAAGGAAATTTTTCGATTGCTTTGATGCAGTATAACATGATCATTTCAAATGATGAATTTAAGCCGGAATCGTCTTTAGAGGAAATAATGAGATAAAAGTAATCTTGAACTTTCCATTGCAATCGCAAACATTCAAGATCACTTTAACTGTTGGTTGTTTTTTTTTTCTTCAATGGCAAATAACTCGTTCTTATCAATTCGGAGGAATGTTTGCCTAGTAAAAAGCTATATTGTCGGTTGACATGAACAATTGCAGATGCATGATTGCAGATGACTGCTTGACTTTGTAAGTGAAATCATTTGAATTGAATTATTACCAATACTATCATTTCAACGACCAAGGTTCTTTAATTTTTATTATTATTTTCAATCTTTACTTTTCGAATCTAGCTGCGACTATTACGGCCCTCTCTCCTACTAGCCTAGTAAAATGATAAGTTTATAGATACACTCGGCACTCTGCACATTAGAACTTGCTTAAGTGAAAGGCCTAATAACACAAGTAGTACAGTGGTGTTCGAAATAATAGCAGCGGCTCGAAAATTGATAAAATAATTTAGGCATTTTTCTGTATTGTCACTTTAATTTCAATTCTCTCTTGGTTTAGTAAGCATATTAGTGGTACATTAGAAATACAAAAGATTGAGGATCAGAATATCAATTGCAGGCTGAGAATAATAAAAAAATGATTTTTGCCCTGTTCGAAATAATAGCAGCAAGAAATTAAATATTTTTTAAAAACAAATAATGAATTAATACCAAGTCTTTCTCTATGTGAAAGTCATTTATGACATCAATACTTCGTAGTGTACCCGTTATTTCTGATCACTGCAGCGCATCGGCGTGACATAGAGTCCACAAGCTTTTGGCACCGTACGACAGGTATTTCTGACCATGCACGGCGAACTACAACCCATAGTTGCTCTGCATTTGTCGGCTTTGCCTCGAAAACGGCCTTTTTGATGTCTCCCCACAAATTTTCGATAGGATTGAGGTCCGGCGATTGAGCCGGCCAATCCATCACATCAACGTTATTGTCCCGGAACCACGCTTTTGCTCGTCTGCTGGTATGTTTCGGGTCATTGTCCTGTTGGAAGATCCATTTCAAGGGCATTTCCTCTTCTGCGTATGGTAGCATGATATTCTGAAGAATTTCCACGTAACCAACTGCGTCCATGATACCGTCTATACGATGGATGGGCCCAACACCGTGGTACGAAAAACATCCCCACACCATGATTTTGGCACCACCATGTTTAACCGTTTTCACGGTGTACTGGGGTTGGAATTCTGCACCTGGAGGACGTCTGACGAACATTCGCCTACCGCTGGAACCAAACAACTCTACTTTGCTTTCATCAGTCCACAAAATGTTACGCCATTTTTGGATGGGCCAATTGACGTGAGAGTTGGCGAAGTTCAAGCGGTTATGAATATGTCGTGAAGTTAGTAGGGGCACTTTCCTCGGGCTTCTAGCTTGCAATTTAGCTTCAATCAGACGTTTTCTTACTGTTGAGGTACTGATGGGAAGATCCAACTCTTGTTTCAGTGCTCTTGATGAGATGTGTGGTTGCATTTTCACCAACCGAATCATCTTCCGGTCAGTTCGTGAAGCTGTTGCTCGCTTTCTGCCACGAGTTTCACCCTTTTCCTTCCAGTGCAATGCATTGTATATCTTTTTCGCAGAACAGTTAAGCAGTTCCTGAACTTCTCGATATGTTTTTCCGCTTGCAATCAGTCGTTTGATGTGATTTCGTTCTTCGAACGTACAATGCTTCGAGCGACCCATTTTGATGAAATATTGCAGATTTTCGGTAATGTATAATCAACCAAAACTCATCATGGAACCTTTATGTCTCTTACCACAACAAATTCACATCGAAAACTATGAATTTCTTCAAAACTTCAGCGATTTAGTGCACTTTGTTACCTGTGCTGCTATTTTTTCGAACAGCCCAAGAACGATATGTTTTCAAAATGGCAACCGAATAAAGTAAACAAGTGCGTTGTGCATCGAAATAGTCGAGCGTTGCACTCATCACTCATCAATACACTAACGTGCGTAACATTTGTTAGCGGAGGACAACACTCATAAAAGTACGCAGTATAATTCGATGCGCTTCACTTGCGCTGCTATTATTTCGAACACCACTGTAAATATAAAAAAAAATCTCTATGCTCCCTACACGCCGTATCGGAATTTTACCTGAGATTTAAAACTCTGACTGAAAATTGGATACAAAAATGAAAGCTCTGGATCCTGAGCAGTGAACGAAAATTTAACAGACAACATGTAAAATTTAAGACTTAATTTAAAAAAAAAATCAAATAAAAGTTATTCAACTCACAGTATAACTTTTCGATGATTCTCATGGATGACTAACGCAAGATCCATGACTTTTTTGGCCTTTTCTCAATGGAAGATATTAATTATATCAAATTTAAAGTATTTACAATAAGATTACCAGAATCATTCAGGATAAAAAGGAATTATTATTGCACGAATGCCATTATCTTGTTAAGGCTTTGAACAACTAAACGGGTTTTCAACCGTTTTTATATGTCTGCTGTCTAAGAAATGCTGTTTAGGAATTTGAACAGGGGTCTACTGGAGTTCCGAAATTGATCTCAAATTCCATGTATGTACCATTGAATAAAATCTTAAATCTATTGAAATAGATCTGCATAATCCAACGACGCATTCCAACCAAGTAACAAAATTCAACAACGTAACATAATCCAGGGTTGCTAGCGATTATTCATTTTGAAATTTCAGAGATTTTCCTGGTTAAAAAAGATGATTTTCCCAGTATTTATTCTACCCGTTTTTAATAAAAAAAAATAATGGTGGTTTAAAAAGTCAATGTAAAGCTCTAAAAATTTCTAACAATTGTTTCCAAAAATTGTTAACAGGTCAGAAATCAAGATAAATACTTCGATTTCTTTTAACCCAACAATGCACAACACAACTACAATTTCAACAATTTTGCAAAAACAAGTCCGATTTACTTGATTTTTAAATTATAATGTGGTTCTTCTGAGCAACTATGGAAATTTCAATTTTTTTTTCTAAAATTTATACAGAGTTGTAGAAAAAAAATTGTGTAGTTGGTATAGAAATATGTACAAAATACTTCGAAATTTAGTATCAAATTAGCTTTCTGTGTGATTAGTTTAACAAAATTTAAAATCTTTAGATTGTAGGAAAATATTAAGTAATTTTCTAAGTGCAGTTTTTTTTTGTAAAAATCTAAAAATATATATAAGAAAAATAAGTTTTTTCATACAAAACAATGAATAACTTTAGTAGTGTCCTAGTCATTTGAACAAATGATTCGTGAAAATAAAGAATATCGTGAATAAGTCAGGCTGAACTTAATTCGTTTGAATATAAGATATTATTTTGAGAGACGGAGTGCTAAGAAAATTATTTTGTATTATGGTGAATACTTTAGCTTTCGGCACAATTTTTACATAAATCCAGTGTAGAAAACTTTAAGCAAAAGTTTAACCTAAGAAGACTAAAAATCAAAACACTTGCGATATAAGGCATCGTTCCTCAAGCAAATTCAAACGAAACACACAACAACAACTACAACATTGAAAAACGATATTTTTTTCTAGTAAAAAAGAGATTCGTTTGGTCAGAAAAATATCCTACGTTGGAAAATGTACATCGAATTCTGAATCATTTAACGTCGAAAACTCAAACTGGTTATTATGTAACACATTAAGGACAGCAAAGAAATCTAGGCCGAGAAACACCGGAATTCGACAAATTTGACATCGTTGGGCTATCAAAAATTTTAATTTATTTTCGTCTTTTATAGTTTCATTATTTAATTTATAACATTTGAGTTATGCTTGTACATGCTGTGTGCGATAAAATGAGATATCTCAAAAAAGCGATTTAAACTTTGTTTGTTTACTTATGAACGAAAATAAGCGTTTATGAAATAAATGTATATCAAGACTGTCAAAAACTGCTTTTACATTTAGAAATTAATTCAAAAATATTTTTGAAATTCCGTGAAAAAGTTTCACGCATGTGGTGCAGAAATTTCCGTTTTTCCCGGTTTCCCGGTGACGCGATGGAATTCCAAAGTTTTTCCTGATATTCCTGGTTTTTCCGGTTCGCTAGCAACCCTGATAATCCGATCCCGGAAACATAATCCGACGTTGACAATGCAACATGATCCGACATTATGACATAATACAAATGTGTGACTTTATCGAAAAATGCTACAAAATTCGACCATTTGTTTCCGATGTTTTCCTACTTCTTTTTTTTTTTCTTTTGGCTTTTATTATTTGCCCCTCCTTTAGAGTTGCTGTAATACGCAATTCTACGCCCAAAAATATTTATAGAAAATCTGTTTAGAAAACTTATAAAAAGTGGTTTGGAAAATTGATGAAACTTTGATTTTTTTCTCAGGGGGAGGGAGGATTTCATTCAATTTTTAAATTTAAATTTAATAGCAGAGGTTAATTAAGTAGAATTTTTTTTCTATGCTTGTTAAAGGCTTTTTCCTCCTTTCACTAATAACATTAGGAAGGGGGAAGAGTAGCTCCCATACAATTTTATTTAATAGCTCGAGTAAGCAGTCGCACTAACATATGGTAAAAAAATGAGTAGAGAATTTTAATTCAAGAAATATTTCTTAGTTGATTTGGTTCAATTCACGGGATAGTTAAGAGAAGAGAAGTGCCATTCGTTTGTTTTCATAAATGCAAGAGCTCATCAACTAAATCTAATCAAATTTTACATGAGAGACTATAAGGGTATGAGAAATGATTCTATTACCTACCTACCTAAGGGTCCAGCGCCGATTGACCGGCGCATAGGGCTGAGATAAAAGATCTCCACTGCTGGCGATCCGGAGCCAGCGTCTTCACTTGCTGCCAGCCAAGGTTCTCGTCAACTGTGCGGATTTCAGCGGCTAGACTTCGCCGCCACGAGCTTTTGGGCCTGCCTCTTCTTCGATGCCCATCTGGATTCCAGTCAAGCGCCTCTCTGCAAATCTCGTTTTCATCTCTTCGCAGCGTGTGCCCAATCCATCTCCACTTACGTTCCCGAATCTCGATTTCTAGCGCCTTTTGATGACACCGGCGATGAAGTTCAACGTTTGAGATCCAGTTGCCAGGCCACCAAGCGCGGATGATGTTCCGCAGGCACCGATTCACAAAAACTTGCAGTTTTCGCGTCGTCACCGCATATGTGCACCAAGTCTCACACCCGTACAGCAATACGGATTTGACGTTTGAGTTGAAGATTCGGATCTTAGTTCGTAGAGAGATCTGGCGTGACCGCCAGATGTTTCGGAGACTCACAAACGCAAATCGGGCTTTTCTGATCCGGGTTTCGATGTCCTTCTTGGTACCACCATCAGGCGTAATCTGGCTACC
Organism: Uranotaenia lowii; assembly: GCF_029784155.1. NCBI lineage: Eukaryota > Metazoa > Arthropoda > Insecta > Diptera > Culicidae > Uranotaenia > Uranotaenia lowii. The sequence continues at coordinate 405,410,186 of NC_073692.1, read as the reverse complement.
AAGATACTGGAAGCACTCCACTGTCTCAACCTGTTGTCCAGCTACCACGAAATTGGAACGATTTTCTGTATTGATTTCCATCGACTTGGTCTTTCCGACATTGATTTTGAGACCTGCTGCCTTGGAGCTTTCGGTGAGGTCGTCGAGTTTGCTCTGCATGTCTTGTTGTGTTTGGGCGAGCAAAACAATATCGTCTGCCAGGTCAAGGTCGTTCAGTTGCTCCATGGTTGAAGGATTCCACGGCAATCCTCGGTTTGGTCTACAGTCAATCGATCCAGTCAAGATCTCATCCATTACGATGAGAAAAAGCAGCGGTGACAAAATACATCCTTGTCTCACTCCAGCAGTTACCGGGATTGGTTCGGACAAGACACCGTCGTGTAAGACCTTGCACGAAAATGCCTCGTACTGTGCTTCGATGAGATGGACTAGTTTCTCTGGGACCCCTCGTCGTCTAAGAGCAGCCCAGATGTTTTCGTGGTTCAGTCGGTCAAATGCTTTTTCGAAATCAACGAACACCAGCAGAAGAGAGTCCTGGAATTCGTTGATTTGTTCCAGTATTATTCGTAGCGTTGTGATGTGGTCCACACATGATCGTCCGGATCGGAATCCAGCTTGTTGCCGTCGGAGTGTAGCGTCGATTTTCTCCTGGATCCTGTTCAGGATCACTTTGCAGAGTACTTTAAGGGTTGTACAGATCAAAGTTATGCCACGCCAGTTACCGCACTCTGTTAGGTCTCCTTTCTTTGGGACCTTTACGAGGATACCCTGCATCCAGTCGGCCGGGAATGTTGCAGTATCCCAAATGTCAGCGAAAAGACGGTGCAACATTTGTGCTGACAAGGCAGGGTCGGCTTTGAGCATTTCAGCAGGAATGCAATCGATTCCAGGCGCTTTGTTGGATTTCATGTCCTTGATTGCCGCTTCTATTTCAGCCAGCGTGGGCGCTTCCGAGTTGACGCCATTAATGCGACTTACTGTGGGCGCCTCGAGCTGCGGGTTCTGTTGGCCATTGCTATTTGTAACTCGGAAAAGTTGATCAAAATGCTCAGTCCAACGCTTGAGCTGATCTGTTCGATCTGTCAGCAGCTGACCTGCTCGGTTTTTCAGCGGCATTCTTGCATTAGTCCTTGCACCACTAAGGCGGCGAGAAATATCATATAATAATCGGATATCTCCAATGGCGGCGGCTCTTTCTCCCTCTTCGGCTAGGGAGTTTGTCCAGGCTCTCTTGTCTCGTCTACAAGCTCGTTTAACTGCCTTTTCCAGCTCCGCATATCGTAAGCGGGCGGCTGCTTTGGCTGACCCGGTACATGCCTGCTCAATTCCGACTTTCGCCTTTCTCCGATCATCGATCATCCTCCAGGTTTCATCCGACATCCATTCACTTCGTCTTCCACAAACTTTACCGAGAGTACCATGGCTCGTCGTGATAAAGGCATTCTTGATTCCACACCACTGTTCTTCGACTGTTCCGTCTGTCGGCAGTTCCGAGGCTCGGGATTCTAGCTGTTCAACGTATGCCCTTTTCACCTCTGGATTCTCCAACCAGATGTGGTCAATTTGATTTTCTGTTCGGCCATCTCGGGATACCCAAGTGACCTTATGTGCTGGTCGATGGGGGAAGAGCGATCCACCGATCACCATGTTGTTGTTGCCACAAAATTCTACAAACAGCTCTCCGTTTTCGCTCATCTGTCCTAGACCATGGCGCCCCATGATGCGCTCAAAGTCCTGATTATCGGAGCCAATCTTTGCGTTGAAGTCGCCTAAGTGGATTTGAATGTCACCCTTCGGAATTCTCTCAACCACGCTGTTCAATTGACTGTAAAACTGCTCTTTCTCCTGCAAATCGGCAACGTCAGTTGGCGCATAACACTGGACCATTGTAAGGTTTCTAACCCGTGTTCTGAATCTGGCTACGATTATTCTTTCGTTTATCGGTTCCCATCTTATGAGGGCCGCATGGGCCTGCGGGCTTAACAGGAAACCAACTCCTCGTTCCCGAGTAGCATGTTCTCCTCGTATGCCAGAGTAAAGCAGTACTTGCCCGGACTGTGTCTTGTGTTCTCCAGTGTTAGGCCAACGGACTTCGCTGGCTGGTAAACGGTGGATAATGTGCAACACGAGACCCCATAGTGGTCATATCACCTCTTATTCACAACTCCTATCTCTACCTCCCCGCGGTGCCGGCTGGGGTGCGAGTAACCTAAGCGGAGATCGGGTACCCAACCCCGGTGGATGCTTTGGTCGCATGCAGACTGAGAAGGTGGCCGCACGCGTCTGTTCCCCAGGTCAGGGGCGGCGTGCAACAACAACCGAGCGTCTGTTCTCCAGGTCAGGGGCGGCTCAAACAGCGTCTGTCTTGCAGCAAGCGGCTGAATTTATGAAATGCAGCTCCCGCCAGCTAAGTCCAAGATGGCAGCCCCATCGCGGGATAGGGACTTTAGGCTAACAACCTACTGCTCCTGATACCTTATATTGTTACAGAAACTGAGAGAAGAAATAACCGAATTGGAACTTTGGCAACGACTTTTAGCATGAAAACACGGACTAGAATTGGAACTTGGAATGATTCTATTGATATTAAAAAAAAACACTTTTCACGTTCAGTTGGGGTAAATAGAAGGGAGAAGGAGTTCCACATCTATTTTTTGAAAGGAGAGATTTCATGCAGTTCAGAGCAGAAAATGGGGCGGGTTTTATCGCGGCAGTTCGTGGACCTTTCCTACATTTCAGGGAAGAAAGGCAAATAAAAACGAGTTCTTAATATCAAATTTGAAACAATAATTGAAAAACAATTTTTATCAAGTTTTTTTAAAAATAATTTTATAGAATCTAATATTCTTTGTATTCCAATTAAAAATTTATGTGAAAGCTTTTATTGTAAAGATATCGAAAAATTATTTATAATAAAATTATTTTCACAATTTTTTTTTTAATTTTTAGAAGGTGTAGCAAGCACACCGGGTCAGCTAGTAAATAAAGCGTGAAATACTTTTTGAACATTCACAAGTCAGCGCAAACTACCGCTAGCAGCTGCTGATTTTTTTTTCAAAAGTGAGTAAAAAAGGGTGGCAAAAGCAACAAAATTATAGGGTGTATCGTAACAGTTGAGTATTTTTGGCATTGAAAGATAAAAACGCAAGTGTCCGCGTAAATCCACTGGATCAACTTTACGTTTCATATTTTTCATATTTGTGTAAAGTATTTAAGCGCTAATGTTATTACACATCTAGAATCGGTATAAAATTTCCTTGGTGGTGAATAAAAATTTAATGCGAAAATTTTGCGTGAATATACTTAAAATACAATGTAAAATTGAATTTAAGTGCAAGTAAATCTCAGAAATTCCAATTTGACAAAAACTTCGAAAAACAGCTACCTTTTAAAATTCGTCAAAATTCTGTGTTTCATATTTTGAAAATCTAAAATTACGAAAATGTGCCAAAGAACGTAAACTTTTCAATCCTTTTCTCAAAATTTAGCTAGAGTGACTTAAACAATTTAGACGGTTCATTGATTGAAAAATAGGGTTTTCACACCACTTTTTACATTTTTTGGGGTCATGAGCTTGACAAAAATTCAAAAAATATATATATTCTTGTGAGCAACGTATTCAGCTTCAGACATTTTTTAAGCATTTCATAGGTGATCTAAAGTCTTTTTTTCCAAAGCATGTTTTTTCGGACTTTTTTTCTGAAGTGGTGAAGGTGAATTATTTATGAACAATATATTCGAGTTACACACCAAAATAAAAAAAAAAAAAACATAAATTTTGTACAAATCGGTTGAGAAATAATTGAGATATAACGGTTTTAAGCGAGGAGTGTCAAATTGACTCTTAAGTTTTGATTAGGGAGTTTTTTCCAGGGTTCGTCCATAAATAAGTAATGATGCAAAATTAAAGAATTAATGAATTCTTTGAGGGTCTCCTAAGATTTTTTTTTATTTGGCTGCACCCGAATAAAGTTACAAGCCGTCAAACTTCCAGTAGAGTCATTTAAAAAAAAGGGATAACAGAGTGCATAGTTAAGGATCCAAAGAATTAGAAAACGCAGAGTAGAATGTGCGCTCTTCGGAGAACTGAGATCAAAAGAGAAGATACGTCAAAGATCATACAATCAATGATTGAAATTGGGGTAAATTGTGGCAAAATTGTGCGGAAGATGAGTATATTTGAGTTCAAATAAGAGAAACCCCGGAGTGCCCAGAGAAAGAGAAAATTTGCGAATTGTTGCAAAATGTTACAAATTGTTAAGCAGTTATAGAATTTTGATCATTACCATTCTAAATGCAAAGAATCCTATCTCTTTTGCCATCCTTCAGCGCTCTCACACCCATCTTTATCATTCCTTCCCCAACCCACTGAATATCGAACTCGGCATGTGCTCAGGCCGAATCAAGACAAAAAATTTGGTCCTTCGAACCGGATTATGGCTAAGCGTTTCGCAATAACCTCGAAATATAAGTAGCTCTGGAGGGCATAAACATGTAAAAATAACTATAATAGCGATTGGTATTTTTGGTCACACAATAACAAACGATGACGTTCAAGAGATTATGATCGAAGATTTGTATTTTAAAGGAGAGAAATCACCGAAATTTTGAGCGGCTTTATCAGTGAGCATTATAGATTTTAAATGATAGACGGAAGAAAGTTAATAAGGTGAAAAAAGAGAAGAGCATTTTTTTTAAAGAAGCGACCACATACTAAAATTTTTGTCCCTCACTAATCAACTGTATCGTAGAAGAAGAACCTAATGGAACCGGCACTTCGTTCTGCGATGCAGTTGATTATGGATGGTTCGACCATGTGGATACACATGTGAGGGTTCAAAATTGCAGCATGTAATCAAGCTTCTATTCAAAAAAATGCTTCTCGCTCTTTCTAAATTATTAGTATCTTTCTTCCTAGGGTTTATCCGTCTATCTTTTAAAATCTGTAATGCTCATTGATAAAATTCCCAAAAAAAGGTCGATGGTTCACCAAAAAAAACTTTAGTTTCACTTCCCCCATTACATAAAATCAATCCATTATAAGTACAATGTTCTTATCAACAGGCAATCCTAATCATTTCACAGAACTATTCACATAACTAAACAGCTTGTCGATCGGCTTTTCATTTCCTCGAATGCAGTTACATACGTTATTCTTGATTGCAAGTGTTTTTATTATTTCACATACATTCTGTATTTTGTTTTCATTTTCTATGAAGTAAACATCATCACAATCATTCGTGTGAAGTTTTTCCGAATCCGTTTTACCCGAATTCATCCGTAAACATTCATCCACTTTCGGTTTCCGAACATTTCCCGAAGCTCAAAGATCCTAGGATTCATCCGACTCATTGATTCAAGTTCATCCAAAAAGGATGCGAACAGCTGTTCACGACCAAATGTAGAAGGAACCCTACAACAGCACCGAGTGCAGTGTTGCTAGTCGTTCAACCCTCGGAAAAGAGGGAATAACAAAACTAAACAATTATTCCTCCCTCATTCGTGTGTTTATTCGCTTCCGCCGTGTTGTGTCGGTTTGTCCGTCGGTTCGGCTAGAATTCGGAACGGAATCGGCTTTCGGGAATCGGGGGTTGCACCATTCATGCTGCTTCCAGCCTGAAATCAGTCAGTCTGTAGCGGTAAGTTGGATCGGTTGTGCTGTAATCGTATACTGTGTCCGTGTGGTACGTTCGCTCCGCGGAAATCCGTCATATCACCGTGGTCGTCGTGGACGTTTGTCGTTTGTCGAGCATCTCTCGGTCTGTCTGTCTCTCGTCTCGCGCGCGCATTTCGCTGGAGGTGTCGCGTGTTGTTCCGATACATTGTAGTAGGTTGTAGGATTGCATTTGCCTGCCGGGATCAAAAGCGATTGTCTTCTTGTGGGCTGCACAGCAAGTGTGAATCGTGTGTCGATCGGTTTTTTGTTTGTTTCGGGAAAATCTATCACATGGATTAATTAGCAAACGCGTGTTTGGTGGGAAGTGCTATGGATGTTGCCTACTTTTCGGAGGATCTGATTTCGGTTCGTTGATTAACGGTTTATTGGATTCGTTTGACCGTTAGAAGTTTGTGTAAGAGGATCTTGCCCCAGGTGAAGCTTTTATTGATTTAAGTTTTCTGTTTCGTTGAGTATCAAGAAGGAAACCTGAAACCATCATCCTCGGAGGTGAAATTAATCGATTTTAATATCAAGTTCGGCGTCTTTCGAGAGAAACAGAACCAGGAAATTTCTTTTCCTTGTTTTCCCATCCGTTACTGATCCAAGTGAGTGTGTTTTTATCTTCGTCGTTTCGAAGAGCAAAAAGAAATATCACATTTCGTACAAAGCGTTTCGTGGAAGTTTCATCGCAAGTGTGATCGAAAGCAAAAAAGAGCAAAAATCCATCATCTTCAGGCGCCGGCAGCTGAAGTGGCCATCCTTCGTTGGAGAGGGTGGATGAAAACAACCCAAAGTGTGCTCCCCGGTTCGTCTTTTGCTTTTGATAACGTCGCTTTTACTGATTTCATTTGATCGCCATCGCATCGAGTGGGTGAAAGTTTTCCAGCCGTCAAAATAAAAAGTGTATCGAGTCGAAAAATTCTTGAGAAAACTCCCCCGCACCTTTTTGACGGTTGAAGATAAGCCGTTGAAAGTGAAATCCGATAACAATATAAAGTGATTGTTCTTTTTTAGTTACTAGCTGGAATCGGAAAAAAGTGAAATAAAAACCATAATGCTTCGTGTTGTCCTTTGAGCAAACAAAAAAAAATCCTTTACCATTCCTAGCGTGAAGAAAGAAGATCCCACTCACGAGAAAGCCGGTCTGTACCCCAAATTTGAAAGCTGTCAGCTGCAAACGTTGCCGCCAACCGATTTCGAGGCCCAAAAAATCCAGAGGACAACTTGGCGCCCGGCTAGCCACCAAAGAAAAAATATCGCAAATTTTTTGATTGATTAGGGTAAACTTGTGGGGGCCAACAAAGGAAAAAAAAATATCGGCGAACAACATTGTCGCTCCATATCTCGGAAAATCGTGTGCAGAAGTGAGAGAAAAATTACACAGTGTTTAACAGTGTGCTGTTCCAAGTGTTTTTCAACCTTCCGCTAGAACCGAGTGAGTCTTCAAAGGTTCTCCAAGGATTAAGCTGAACCCCGTCTCCGAATCTTCAACGACGACGACCCAGTAGTGGAAACCAGCAAAACGAAGCAATTTTTCCTACGAGAAAAATAAGAGCTTAGGAAAAATGTTGGATAAAAGTTGGAACCTACCGGTGATGGCCGCCCAGATGCTGCTTCTGCTGATGTTCATCTTCATACAAGGTAAGATTTCATACCACCCACACCCCCTTAGAAAATTTTGACTCCCTCAACCGCAAACCACAAAGCACAGACAGCAAGACAGCAAAGAAAAAAAATCCAACTGGATTTGCATATTTATGCAAATTCTATCATCATCATTGTCGTACTACTGATGCTGCTGCTTGTTTGAGTGTAAGAGTAGGTACTCATAGTGGAAGCGCTGGTTTTGCTTCCCGAACTCCAGGGACTGAACGGCCGAAACCAACCGCCTCCGGAAAAAATAACGGAAAACCACCACCGATGGAGATTGGACGACGACCATCAGCGAAAAGAGGGGAGGGGTCCCTTCGGGGCGTCATCAAGAACCGATTCGGTAGTGGGCTGTTGAGGGAGTACCTACTATCAGGTTTTTCCCATCCAGGCCGATACGATCCTATGTATCTCTGATATGGACTGACTATGGTTGTGTGTTTTTCCGGTAAATCCAAGCTCCGGTTTGACCAAATTCCGCTTGGGAGCTCCAGAGCTCCGGGAGCCCTCGAGGGTAAATTCTAACGATTTCTTCATGAGTCGGCGAATTATCCACCTTCCTATTTTGATAGTGCTGCTGCTGCTGACGTTGATTTCATCGGTTTAAATGAAGATGAGAAACCGATCGAGTGGAGATAATATTAGTGTTTTTTTTAGGACTCGAAAAACACTGAAGGACGCTTCGGTGGTCATTTGGTTAGCGTCATGACGTGATCGCTCATCTGACAAAGAGGTATAGGTTCGAATCCCTTTCCCGTACTGGGTGTCATTATGTTTATTTCAAGATATGTATGTTTATTCAGCTTTTCTTTTGAAGTTTTGAAATTGTAAATTCTTTACCTAAAAGATTTTATAGGAATCATACATGCTAAAATTTTCTACCTTTTTTGCTCAAATTGTAATTTTTGAAGAAAAATGTTATCGTAAATTCACGTCCTAAAAAATTCTAGAGATAGATACATCAACAGTTATGAAATTTAAAACGAAAACCAACTCAATGAAATTTGATGTTGCCTCGAAGAGATTCTTTTTCACTTAAAGCTAAGCGTACATTTTTCAAGGATATGATGGCTAGCATCTTAAAAATGGGGATTTTTTTTAACTATCTGACTGGTTTGCGCCGGGGGTCTTCAGATCTTATCAAAAATTGAAAATTCGATTTATTTTAACTGCCGTTCTAAGCAAAGTTGTCCCATGTGAAAAAATGTGCAAACGAGAAAAATGTGTATTGAGTATCGAACCAGTAAGGTAAATTTTTTCTATATAAATCACTAAAGGCTCCTCCTCCCCCGCCCTCTACTTTAGTATTCTTTTCAGTGAATAACATTGTATTTAACAGTTTAAACTCATAATAACAGGATTTTTTCATAAAAATTTGCATTTTTCATAGAGTTTTCTCTAGTGTGACATATTCTTAAGTAGAAATATGAACATAGAGACAACCACCTTGATGAAAATTTCGTATAAATTCAGAATAAAGTATACTTGTTTGTGTTTTTATTAGAAAGTTAACACCAAAAGGAACCATTTCCAGCAAAAAGTGAAAATGACCCAAAAGTCACATGGAACAGTTTAGCTTGGAATGGCAGTTAACTACTTAAAAAACACATGCATTTTTTTAGATTTTAAACATTCTTATTTTCAAGTTATTTAGATTCGGTTAGATTTTTTTGTAAATAAAATAAAACCATATTTCAAAGCTACGAAACTCTGTTATTTTTCGACGGAAATCGTAAAATATCTCATCAAAACGCATTTCAATTTTATTAAATTAAATATTCAGAAAAATTTTAGTAATGACTTAAAACAAGCAAAATTTAAAATTAACTTTAAATGGTGTCTTAAAGTTCAGTCTGCATCTTCGAATATTCTGCAAAAAATTCAATTGTATAGCCCAATTTAGGATGCTACTTTCATCTGAAGACACCAAATTAGGCCTACAAATTCTTTAAAAGTTATAAAAGAAATAATGACGAAAAGTTTTCCTTTTTTGCATCGAAAACAAACAAATGCGTTTTTATGTGCTATTTCTTAAAGTTGATTGTCTTAAAGTTTGAAAAGAATCGGTCGACTAGTTATTTTTACAGCATTTTTTTCTGTGATGCAATTTTATGTGGTACACCCTTTATGTATGCCATGACTAGGATTCGATCTCATGAACGTTGGCTTAAAAGATTTGTGTAATTTTTGGAACCACACAAAATTTTACATAAACTATTTAGACAACTATAGGTTGACCGTCAAACGACTGAAATGTGTGGAACATTCATTCCCAAAATAATTGATAATATTTTGAATGACTTAACTTAAAATAGACAGGAATATGAGGCTTGAAAATAAAAGGATGATTCCAGTCAGTTCATGGATCCAAATATTGGATCAAATTGTACAAAATTGGTTATTTAAAGTTTCTCAGAATTTCATGTTGATTTTGTAAAATATAATTTCGTTGTTAAAATTCTCAACTTTTTGTTCTTCTTCTGAGCGTAACGACCAAGCATGGGCAGGGAAATGGGAGGGAAAATTCACTTTTCCTTAAGAGTCATACCTTATGTACAGTCCAGGTCTATTTTTCGTGAATGTTTTATTATGCTTTTGTCTTATCAGTTATTTTACGTGACAATCGGCCATTATTTTTTCATTTTGTTTACATAAAGAAAAACATATAAGTAACATAATTTTTACTTTTACTATGAATGAGGCCCTTGGAGCCAAGTGCATAAAAGCTTAGTTGGAGAAAACATACTTATACTTCATACTCTTTTCGCATTTGTGTTTTTATTTCGAACGTAAAGGTATATTTATAAAAAAAATAAATAATCTGAAAAAAATCACTAAATATAGTTCGAAATATGAAAAATCATTTGACATTATCATTATATTCATTCCATTGTTCTTCATTCCATTGTTCTATTTGCTTTCCCACTGAAATCTCCTTGACCTGATACAATGTAATTTTACAAAAAGGTTATCGTCACTGAATCAAGAAACAATTACAATTACAATTACATTATTAACTCAAAATCGATTATTCTTGCACTCAGGGTTATTTTCCACCTGTTGACTAAAGCTATAAATATTTCAGCTGTCTATCATTTTTTTCCAAAAATTATACTGAATTGAATTGATTGGAATGTCGTTTGATGCAATAAACCAGAGATGTGTGCTCGTGTTTCTTTCATATTGAAGTTATTTTTACATTTTTTCCTTATTCTCATGGAACAATAGTCCATGCCTAACCGTGAATAGTTGATATATCGGTGACTTGTTCCAATATGCATTTCACTTGCAAATGCAAGATAAGGTTGTGTGATAAATAGGCAAAAACGCTAGTTTCTAGTTCGCTTCCTAACCCAGCTGTTAAAATGAGATCATTCACAAGTTAAATACTTTTTTCTTGAATATTGTCAATAAGACTTTCCACATTTTGGTAAGCGATTTTGGTGAGCGGTACAAGATTTCTCATCTACATGACTCAGCTTCTAAGTAACCGAAAAAATAAATCTGATTTCTTGACAGAACTACATTTGAAGTCTTTTGAGCCAGGGGGCATAAGTGCAAAAAAACTTATTTCGAGAAAACACGCTTTCAAGTTGTTGTGTTCATACATTTATACCGGATAATTTTTTAAATAACTGTCAACCAACTGCAACGTTGATATTAAGTAGCGAATCCCTTAAGTATGGTAAAACGATAATAATCGAAACAAAAAAAATAATTTTTTTGAAAATAGGCGATTTTTTTCAAAAGTTAAAGCATGTAAAAAAAATTAAAAATCTGAATATAATCAATCCAAATAAAGTTTTAAACGTATAGAATCGTTGGGCATTATTAACACAAAATCGATAATTTTTACTCTAATACCCCTTTGGCTCTGAAGCTCTCTGGTCTAATATTAGTTCTTTAATTTTACTCAATAAATATGGGACGGTTTTTTGTTATAGGCTCAAAAATTTTATCGAAAATTCATACCAAACATGGCCAAATTGAGTCATTTTACTCAAAAAAAAAAACAATTAACATGTTTATGTATTTGTTATCAAACATTGACGTTTATTTTGATATTGAGATCATTTAAGAAAAATAAATATTGACAAGGGTTACTTTAAGTGCGGCCCGCGGCGAAAATATTCAAAAATCAATGTGACCCGTTGGGTGAAAAGGTTGCTCACCCCTGTGAAAGTGAAAGCAGAAAATTTATGAAAAATTTTAGCACACCCTGAAAATTGTTAAAATAATATTCACTCCTGTCAACCCACACTGCGGGGTAAGTGCAAACGCACCTTTAAGCCATGTAACATCAGACATAAAAAAAAATCATCTCCAAAATGGTTCAGCATTAGATTAGAGTGGTCAGAAGGGGTATCCTAAGTGTTGAATCTGAAGCGGATATTAAAAATTCCGTTATGCCTTGGCAAATGAAGGTGTTTTGTTACAAACAACAGTCAGCGGAACTGGAGTTCCAAAAAGTAATTAATATTGCAGAAAAACAACCAATGTATAAAAAAAAAGTTGATAAAACATACCGGAACATGTATGAAATTCGTTTTAGTAACTATACAATGGCACATCTTTGAATAAGTTTGGAAAAAGCATTGCGTTTGCACTTGCCCCCATAAACGGGGCAAGTGCAAAATTAGAAATTTTTTCACAAAAGGGCCGTTGCTTTTTATCAACGTTTTTTAATTTTTCGCTTTCAATGGGAATTTGTTTAGAAATATTTTATTGATGCAACGAACGAGAATTGATCATTTTTGAAGATTCTCATATTTTTCTAGGACAAGTGAAAGTTTAACTATGGTGAAAACCGTTTGCACTTGCCCCGGTGTACCTCATTGTAGGATTTTGGAAAGTGCCACCAACTTCGAACCGATTAAAAGAGCGTATACGAATTCAAATCTTTCTCTGTTACCAGTGATCCGCGAGTAACCAAAATCAATAAGTTAGGATAACTTTTGCTGAAAAATAATCCCTTCATTTCAGGGTTTTTACTGAATCTTTAAAACCATTTTAAACAGTTGGAAGAAACTTGTATTTTACATTTTTCATGCTTTATGGCTTCATTTAAAGCTTAGTTCATTTAAAAATGGGACAGTTTCCAATTATCTTAAAAACCGTTCGTTTGATCTGAACACTTTCTGAGAAGGAAATGAAAGTAATCTTTATATAATTCATTAAAAAAATATGAAAAAAAAATATTTATAATTTTTGAAGAACATTTCAACTTTGATGTTGGTATCTCCCATCGGCCGACGCACAACCTTTTTAGTCATATTATGTATGTATCAGTTCTTTTCCTATTATACTTCGTCTAATCTGTACTGAAGGGGAATGCAACCTTCTTTTTGAATTTCCGCTAGATTTTTGCCCAATATTTTTCTTTCGAAAGAACCTGAGAGCCATCTGGTGAACTCACCTCTCCATTACAACACGTTTTTACAGGAATTTCAGCTAGTAAAATCTGACATAAATAGTGTGCAATCATCATGAATTAATTAAAAAATAAAATCAGTTAGTTGAGATCGTAGGCTGCAAAGTATACAAATGAGAGCACCTATGTATGTACCTTCTTAGGTTTTGATAAAAAGCGAAAACAAAAGTTTTTGTCACGAACATTTTTATTTGCCTCCCTAGGAGCAGAGTACTAGCAAATCATAAATGACTTTGCATACTTCAATATGCCAGGGGCCTTGCCACGAGCAGAAACGTTACAGGATTCAACCGATGCTATTTTTTTTTATTTTGATTTTTTTACAAGTTTTGTTATTCATCAGAACTCATTTGTCGTTTTGCCTCGGCACCGGCAAAACAGCTTCCGAGTTATGAAGTTAGTAAAATTTGTTTTTTTAGGCTCAGTTTAATTGACTGATAGTTAGGTAACACCTTTAGCCTCTTGGAGACAAATTAGCTGACCCGATCAGAAGAGAAAAACTAAATTATATTAAGATGAGATATTTTGATATTCAATTTTTTCCTATCTGGATGAGTTATAATCTAGTACTCGTAGGATGTTAAAATATCTCAAATTATATCAAAAAATCTATGCGATCATAGCTGAATTATATCAATTTTAGATATGCTCCTTTCAAGATTATATCTCATTCAGATAGCATAGTTTGATATTGGACAGAACAAAACCTATCAAAATTATAACTTATCAAGATATGAGTGCATCGAGAAAAATTTCAAGTGGAATATCAATAAACCACATTATTTGCAAAAACCATGCCCCATTTTTGGTTTCCGAAAACTTGGATTCAATTTTATGAATCTGTTGAGCGAAACTCATAAACGTACGGTTTGGGCCGTTGACTTCGATGTCCGTGTTCCAGAAAATGTTTTACGTACATCAAAATAAGATATAATCATTTTATTTTAGGACTTTCCGAGAAAAATCTTGATCATTGAAAATGAGCTCAACCCCATTCAAGTCTGTCAATCAGAATAAGATATAATTCAGATTGAAGAAACTTAAAATCGAAAATTTGTAGTACTTAATTATAACTGAATCAGATGTAAATATCTTGGTGAGATAGGCTTGAGCTTTTATTTTGATATGCTCTCCTGATCGGGGAGCCTTTCAGTGATCGACACTTTGTTTTTCGCTTATTCATAATTTGAGATGATTCATTCGAGCTTTGTCTTCCCTGATGACCCTTTACCTTCATTCGGATAGATAAACGAGATTCTTAGCAGCAGTTGTAGACAGTAGCTCAAAGCTAAAAAAAAGTATTTATTTTAGTATCTAAGTTGGAGTTAATAATAATGATTAATACCAACATTATGTCTCACATTCCTCATTTTGAGAGGTATAGTAATTGAAGTAATGAGGTATATTTGGGTGATCCTGAATTATACAATTTATGTTAAATATCAAAGTTTATATTTAGTTGAGCGCATGGTTGACTAACCTTAAAACAGCTCTAAATCGATTATTTAGCAATCCTAGTTGTGTGCTTGTTTGATGTTTGTTATGTTAGCCTACAGAAAAGTTTTGTTTTATTTTTTATATAAGTTGATTAATCGAATAGAGATATACTCACAAGTATCTAAGTGTTTAATTTAATAAATTTCAGCTAGAAACGATTTCACCTCACTTGCGCCTAACACTGTGTTCTAGACTTTTTTTTTTCTAAACTTCCTCTTAACTCAATCTATCATAAAAAAAGCAATAATCGCGTGTTGTCAGGTACAGCCGTCTCGGGCAGTGATGCCAGTACATTTTTAGTTGCCGATCATGTGTTTTACTTCAACATGTAATTTGACCGTTGTGGACATTCTTGACAGTGTTCATAAATGCTTACCACTCACGCATAGTATTTTTTGGTATAAACAAAGGTTTTGCCAGCTTTCAATTAGATAACGATACTTTTTTTTTTGTTTAGATTATAGTCGTTTTACCATCTTTATGGCATTCGCGAATTTATCAACGGTGCAGTTGGCGGATCGTTATTGAAAAATTTATCCGATACAACTTTGTTCGATGTTTGCTCTTGGGTTCGAACTCGCGGACATCGGCTCAGGAGACAACAGACTTGCCAACTGAGCTATATCACAAGCCTTGATAACGATACACTTAGAAGGAAAGTGTGCGGAATTATATATTTCTTTTTCTATTGAATCGTAAATATCTCATAAATGCGTTAATAATATGTTTATAAAAATTGATTAGATTGGAAATAACTTTTTCCAAGCATCACAATGCTGTCAAAATTAAGCATATCGGATTACAAAAAAAACTTAGTTATCAACGAAACGAAGTGTCTCATTTCTAAAAGAACTAAGCTTTATGAGTCAGATGACGTGACTTGACGGATTTCATATGCCTACTACACTCATGATAGGTATTTGGAGCATATCCGAACTTATGTTTTATTTCTGAAGATTTTCCTGGAGTTAGGACGTCATAGTAATACTTAGAGAGTCACGCCTATTACCGTCTGGACCAGAGGGGGCCAAACCTAAGCCCTCGAGTCCCTGGTCGTTCCTCTGGAGACTCAGTGGAGGGTGGGCACACAAGGCCTTCTTTTGTGGCTAGCTCGATCTTGAGCAGGAACGGAGCTCCTCAAGGTCGGCTTTTACAAATGCTGCTGATCAAGGACTGTTCGGAAAGGATCAAACACTCTACCACTGAATTGATTTTTATGTGTTTTTATTAATTTACCTTTGTGTTTTGTGTGGCGTGTGTCTCGTTGGGCCGGCCTTTGCTGCTGCTGACGCTACTCCTTCGGAACGCTACGGGTATTTGGGGTGTGGCTAGGCAGTTGACAAGAATTGGCGGTAACTTTGCCAATTCCTTGTCAGCTCCTCAGGCCGGAACGGATATGGGATTCCGTTCAGCCTTCCAGATGTGGATTCCCTTCGGGATTCGATCTTGTATCACGGGAGGTGATTGTCTGCCAAAATGGTCCAAATTGCAGAAACGCGGTACCAGATTGGAATCTTCCCGATACTTGTTGGTCCCGGAGGGCATAAAACATATGCCCCTAAGACCAAGCCCACCGCAAGTTGCTATTTCGGTCGGTATTTTAGATGCTTTGATTGGTTGCGTTTTTATCTACTTACTGATTTTCACACCCATTGTTGCGATCCAGGTTGGTATTTGTGTTTGTTTATTTTCTGATAGCGACGACCGGCTGCGTTGCTACCGGGTTGCTACATAAACGCATCCTGTAACAACCTACTGCTCGAATGCTATTTCTCGAATCAAGTTAGCAACTGTTGGTGCGATGATGGGTTGATAAATATGTTGCTGAATGAACTCGAATCGAGGTTTAGCAACCATTGGTGGGCTTGGTCTAAGACCATGCCCACCAATGGTTGCTAAACCTCGAATCGAGTAAATTCAGCAACAAATTCATCAACCCATCATCGCACCAACAGTCGCTAACTTGATTCGAGAAATAGCATTCGAGCAGTAGGTTGTTACAGGATGCATTTATGTAGCAACCCGGTAGCAACGCAGCCTTTCGTCGCTATCAGAAAATAAACAAACACAAATACCAACCTGGATGGCAACAATGGGTGCGAAAATCAGTAAGTAGATGAAATCGCAACCAATCAAAACATCTAAAATACCGACCGAAATAGCAACGCCCGGTGGGTTTGGTCTAAGTTTTGGGTCCTGATGGATAAAAGGCCGATAAAACTTCTGCGAGGACTACCAAGATCTCTCCACTTTTACCTGATTCGCCTTTCTCAACTGCGCTCTGGTGTTTTTCCGCTATCGGACTTTATTGAACTTTTTACTTTTGATAGTTCAACCCTTAAAAATATAGTTGGGTTAAGTCCTATCGATGCGCAAACTGGCTGTCTTGGCGATCAAAGCGGAAAGAGATCTTCTTGGTATTAGTTTTGGTAGCTTTCCTATCATCATGCCGATTATACCACTTTTTCTTAACTTCTGGACTAATACCTTTTTTAATTTGTGCGTTCTTTTTATACCCGTTCTAGTACTGCATTTAGTGTGTTTGTTTCAGTGTACCTGTGTTAACATGTTGTGTTCTTGTGAGTCCTGTATTTTATTGAACTAAATCTATCTTGCTCTGATGAACTAATAATTAAAATAATGAAGTAACATAGAACAATAAACAAATAATTTAAGTAAATAAACAAATAAAGAATAATTTTAGGAAAACTTTACCGAGTTGAATATCGCAACGGTAACACGCCTCGCAAATCGCAAGCATCATTAGTTGTGATATATTTGTCATATTTAAAATGTTTTAATTTTTTAAATTCTGAATGCAGAGTGAGCCAGATATTTATGTCTATTTATGGTTTAATTTCATTTTGGGAATGTTTATTCTATAATATGTTGTGCGCATGGAATAAAACCCACAATAAACCTTTTTTTAATAAAAAAAATTATCAAAATTATCAAGAGACCGAGATTTTGTTATCCAGTTAAAAAGTAATGTTCAAGCATATTATCTCCAACTTTATAGAAAAAATCTACAGCAGAAGTAGTAAGCAGTAGATTTTAAACAAAAACCATTTAGATGAAGAAGATTGAGAAAACGATCTGAATTTGAAGTTCTCGAGAGGTCGACTGTATATTTTTAAAATTTTATTATTTTTCGGCAAATCACTCCATGCTACCGTGGACTGAATTGCCGAAAATAATAGAGTATTCGCTAGACTTTTATTTAGAGAAATGGTAAATATTTGTTTTGCTGTTAAGTCAAATGACTGCAACTTTCAAACGAATTTGAGTGAATATAAAACCGGTATTTAGTTTTGAAAAAGTTGGTCAATAATGCTGGTTTTCGGTATCGGTATTTATTTTTAAAATAAATATAAAAGTTTATTGTTTTGAATTAATGAATTCTCTAAGGTGAAGCTTATACCTTCATTGTTTTGAAATTGTACCTTCGTGTTTTTTTCCCATACATCTTTCAGAAGAGCCTTTTGACATCTGAATTTTCTGTCCTATTGCCCATTGTAACTATTTAACTAACAACCTTTGCATGTATTGTTTGAAAAAAACTGCTGGTAGGTTAGGGCTTTACCATATCTTTTATGCCAATATTTTATACATAATTTACAAAGCAAATCGTGTTTTCATATCCTTGTGATATAGACCCGATCCTAAATCACCAGCTTTAACCGGCATTGCTTCGACGACACTGAAGAATTCATATTTTAAGGATTTACTCAAAAGGCAACAAAACACTTCAACCGAGTGTCCCCAAGTCGATGCCATCTTGGCGCGATGCGGTGCGGTCACTGATCGGGACACTTATCTGTTGCTCGACAGCGTTTGTTTTAATTAAAATTAATTGAATAAATTAGCTCATAATTCCGCACCGCCGATGTTGTTCGGCGGCGACCGAAAAAAAATGGAATGGCGGGAGAACAATTTGAAAAAACTTAGGAAAGCACACCAACAAAACAAAATTCAAAAGAGGATAACCCAAGAAGATGCTGTGGTTCGCCTCCAGATAAGAAATTAAGTTAAACAGACGAACGAAGAACAAAAAAATCAACAACTCAACACCAATCCATGGGACAGTTTTTTGATACCATTTTTCTTTTCATCATAATTCGCTAACAAATGTTGGAATAATTTTTTGAGTTCACAGTTTTTTTTTCTGCCCTCCTCTTTCCAAGTTGGGACAATTGTGCGATTTTCGACCATCACGAAAAAAGGACTTTGGCCGCGGCTTTCAACTTTTGCTGTTTTAATTTATGCTGCTTGGTGGGTCAACTTCTTTCAGTTGGACCCGAATCCGCCACTTGTTGGAGGCGAAATGAACTTGTGAAAGATGCGAAAACGACTAAAAGAAAAAAAAATGCTGCCCGTCTTTGTGGGTGTCACCAATCTGCTGCTGCAGGAAAGTGATAAAACGATGATTCTTTTCATATTTAAACTTGTTCAACATGGCGCGCCGGACAGTTGAGAGGAAGTTTTTTCGGCTGTTTGGAAGCTGAATGGAAAAAATAATGAAGAAAAAACACTGGCGGAAGTTGATGAAGACAGTTTTTCTTATGCGCGTTTGATTATGATTAAATTTTAAACAAATTATGGAAAATTTTCACAATCTAACAAGTTGGCACGAATAATTGAAAATAAATTTTTCTCCATGTGGAAATTTTAAGAACTGATTTGAACAAAATTGGAAACTCTCATTTGCGAAAACAATCATTTTTCAATATCCGCTGAAATTTTTAAAATTCAAGCAAATGACAAAAATGATAAAAATGACAAAAATGACAAAAATGACAAAAATGACAAAAATGACAAAAATGACAAAAATGACAAAAATGACAAAATGACAAAATGACAAAATGACAAAAATGACAAAAATGACAAAAATGACAAAAATGACAAAAATGACAAAAATGACAAAAATGACAAAAATGACAAAAATGACAAAAATGACAAAAATGACAAAAATGACAAAAATGACAAAAATGACAAAAATGACAAAAATGACAAAAATGACAAAAAATACGAAAATGACAAAAATTACAAAAATTGCCCGCTTTAATCCGGGTTTGCCCAGATATTTAATACAAATTTTGGGAATAATTGGAAAATCACGGATGACTTTTAATTTTAATCAAAACTTTTTAGACCTTAGGGTTCGAGAAATTCAAAAATGACCCCAAATCGACTCAGACCTATGTTCAGCCAACGTTTTAAAACGAGTTTTGAGAACATAATGATGCTTCTTTTAAATTTCAAAAACATTCAAAATTTTTCATCGCCGAGCCCTTAAACAGTCTTTTGGAATGGGGAGATAAACGAGGTATCAATTAGTATTAAATACAACTTAAATTTGGAATAACTGTGCAATCCATATATCTGTATATTTTCCAACATAAACCTAACAAAACTACAGTTAATTGTTTTAAAAGTTTTTAACTGTCTTCAATTTCAGCTATATTTGAATTTTGTTGTCTCTAGGTACACTCTAAGTATATTGTATTGGTCTCAGTTTGATGTTCTTTAAAATGTTATTTATTTGTTTATTGAGCCATTTTTATATTCTTACTAGCTGTTCCCATACGAACTCCGTTTCGCTTTCAACTTGGAATATTTTATGAACAGTTTGTATGAAAGTCAATAGCCAAATATTTTCCTAATGCATTTCTGAATTAATTGTTAAGTTATAATTGCAAAAATATTGAACGAACACCTCTTCTGTCGTCTCCTACTTCATTTGAAATCAGGAATTGATTGTCCGTGCCAAAAAAAAACCCGTGTAAAAATTTCGAGTCGATCGTCGCATAACAACGCAATTATTGCCTTGGTGGCCTCTTATACAATCTTTGAAGTCGATTGTCCATCTCTGAAAACTGAATTTTCATCCCAATCCGATGTATAATAACGACGATATTTCAAAAATATTGTAAGGTTAATATGGACGACCCTATTGCCCCGGCCCCTTACGCCGAATTCAATACCTGAATTCGATTGATCGTCCCTCAAAACTCTCGTGTACCAATAGCTAAATAGATGTATAATAACGACAATATCGCAAAAATAGTTGATATGGACGATCCCTTAGGCCGATCTCTGACTTTAATTTGGATAAGTGAATTCAATTGTTTGTCCCAAATAACCTGCTTTTTTATCTTTTCCATCCCTTATCTAATGAAAATATCTGTTGAAGATTATCCCACTTTTCAATATGGATGATTTTGCTGAGCATGTTGAAAACTCACTTTGCATGTTTTCAACTGCATGTGTGTATTTTTTTCGCTTTTCAATTTCGCACTGTTTAATTTAGTTTACCTTAAATGTTGGAAGTTCTACTTATAGCTTTTTGAAGTTATCGAAAACCAATCATTTCGAAAACACCATTTCTATATTATGAAAAAGGTTTTTTTTGAGTTCTGTTTTTTTTTTGTCATGGGCACAAACATCCAATTAAAAGATGGTAGAATCGACCACATTGGTCATCAATGATAACTCAAAAGTTAGAAATTGGTCAGTGAAATCGAATTGGATAAAACTCATAACCTCATATTTTATTATCTTATCAATTTTCTAATCCCCCATTAAAATTCTAATTGAAGCGTTAAAATCGCAGTCAACATATTCCTAACAGGCTAGTTGTATTTTTCAATCAAAATGTAGGCTTATAATTGTACCCAAATGACTCGTACCGGTAGCATGTGCTTTGAACAGTAGAAGGTACAAAAAATACCCGCCAAAATTTTCTCTTTCAAATTTTTAATGCTCAGCAAGCTTTGATTTGCTATCCAGTACATGTGAGCTCTGGATGGTCGTTTCTAATAGCCTGCCCATGGTGATGGTGAAAATAATCCCGCCAAAGAAACGAACGGAAACGAAAGTCGGTTCAAAAAATGGGTGCCATGACTTTTGGTTCGGGGGAATAAAACCGTTGTTGTTTGGACGACCGCCTTGAAAACGGGTCATCCGAAAATCTAAAAACATTTTTCATCATTCCTGGTTCTAATGAGCACCCATGCCAAATTTCAGCTCTCTAGCTCTTAAGGCAGCTGAGCCTATTGAAGACAAACATACAAACGAACAAACGGAAATTACTTTTTATATATATAGATTTAAAACCCTCGATTGATAGCTCTTTTTGGTAACAGTTTTCAATAGATTTTGTCATCAAATTCTGATCGGGGATGTTTGTTTTCAGTTCAGTTTAAATTCCGAACATCTGCTTTTCATATCAAATCAAGGCATCATTTTGGTCTCACTTTTCTGCGCTGAAAAATCAATTAGAACCTTGATGATGCCTTATTTTGCAGTACTAGAAAAATCAACTCCTAATAGTGCTATCGTTTTGCTATCAATGTTTTATTTTGGTGTTGGTTTGCCGTGGTGTTTCATCATTTTGATACTTCAATCAAACTTAAGTTTGCCATCGGGAAGAGCTTTCTGGCAGTAAAAACAAACAAACAAATTGTAAGTTCAAACTTTCCATACGAAGCTTGCAACGATCTAGAGCTGACGGACTCAACTGAAATGAGATGAATATTTCTCGCAGACCCCTGGTTAAATTTTCATTCATTGCTTTCAACTGAAATTCTTCCATGGAATAACATATCGTAAAATTATCATATTCTAACTAATGAATAAACGCCTTAAATCTTATGAACAATTAAAAAATTTCTGAAATTAAACATTCAAAACGTGTGTTTTGTCAACGATTTCATCATTATCGTTACATTCATGGCAGTGAACGTCATAGAATCCACCTGATCGTTTCGAATGCCACCTAAAGGTAACTACAGCAAACGGCAAGCATGCTTGTTGATCCTTCCCCTACCCATCAGCTACCATTTTCTTTCAGCAGGAAGTTCAGCTGCGGCACCTTTTTGGGAAAACAACTTTCCGTGAAAATTGCAATGACAGCAAGTTTTCGGCGCCATCACGTGGTGCGGAAAATAGGCGGGCGACCCAAAGCTTTAATTTCTAGTGCTTTTCCGCGTGCCGTTGATTGCAAACACACCGGTTTTAAGTCGTCGTTTGGCGATGGCAAAAGTTTTCCCCGAGTGAGAACAAACAGCAATAAATGGCACAGATTTACACCGGGAATGGATTAATTTGATGCGGCTGTAAAAGTATACACATACCTATAATCACAACATGGCTGGAACATCGGGTACCAACTTCAAGGCTTATGCTTCGAGCTTCCCTCAGCAGACATTTCAGGTGCAATTCGGCACAAAAGTTGCCCCAAAATTGGCCCTGGTTTGGGGAGGTTGTAGAATTAAAGCGACGACGAGGACGACGACTGTTTGGCTGAATTAGAACTGCTCATGCGAAGTTTAAATTTTATGCTTCCAACATCAACAGAAACAGAAATTGCATGCTCTTTTGTGCTTTGCTTGGCTCTTTATTAGAAGGGAGGCAAGCGAAGAAAATTTTAGTGCCCCCGTTTTGAGGGAAGGTGAAAACAATTCCGAACAGTTGTTAGTCAACGACTGCAGAAGCTTGTTAGGACCATCGTTGGACCTTTTTTGCCATCTGAAAGAAAAAAATGAAACGCTAAGAAGAGCAACTCAATCGGGACATGTTTTGGGGAAACTCTTGAAAGTAGAAAGGTGGAACGATGACAAAAACTCGAAATATTGTATTTTGTATACAATTTTGAACTGACCAATATTTACTCTAATAAAAATTTCAACTTGATTAAATAAAATAGACAACCGATTGTGTTTTACTAAAGATTGAAAAATATTTTTTTTGTTAAAAGGCGTTTTTCAAAAAAATGCGCTTTCAAATTTCTTTCAAGACACCTTAAAACAAATAGATAAAACTTGTAAAACATTTAATTTAAAATTTATAGGAAATCACAAAAAACCCACATCTTACCTTCTCCTGAGCTTTTGTGAACACCACAAAAGGTGTTTTTCTGTTCTCATTATACTTCAAACTTGTGACTGAATTTTGTTTAATTACTTGTTTCGGTTATCATCATCTTAACTCATATATAAAATAAAATTCTTGAAAACCAATTTCAGGTCCTAAATCCTGAATTAACACATCAACTTTTTTTTTCTCTTGTAATAATAAGAGAAAAGGTTCAAATTCATATTTGGCAGCGATAAGCGTGATTTCAGAAGTTTCATTTGGTTGCAAATTTTAATGACAGAACCAAAATATTATTTCAGTTATCGGATTTTGGGTTCTGTTTTTTTTTAATCAGGAATTTTCATTCTCTATACATTTCGGTAAATTACCAGAAAAAAATTGAAAATTGACAACTGATTTTGAATCCAATTGCAAACTAGGTTTTTTTTACAATTCTGATAAAAACCTAAATATAATTGCATTGGGAGATTTGACAAAATTTTTGTTCATAAGGAAGTTAGTTTTGTTATATTTATCAGATCCAAAACTCAGCTACAGAAATCTGATTAGGATTGACATTTGAAATCAGGAGTTTTAGGAATTCTGATTTAGACTGCAGATTCGGAAGGCATATTACAGAATTCTGGTTCCAAATTCAGAACAGTGATTCCAAATGCGGCTTAGGTTTCAGAATGAGAATTTGTATTGAGTAGAATTCTAATCCAGATTTTTAATATAGAATTCATAATCAGAACACACATGTGGTAACCAATTTCAAAATTTTATTCAAACTTCTTATTGAGAATTCATATCAAGAGTTGAAATTACGCTGTTATTTGAAATTGATGAGGAAACGAAAATGTATCGGTATTCAATGCGGTATAAATTTAGAGGTAAAAAGCTTTGTCATATTGTTTTTTAAAATGAATCTGACTTTCATTTGGATCCAGATCGGAATTTAAAAAAAATCGATTTAAAGTATATTTTAAGGGTTTTGTGATGTAATTGTTCTAGTTTTCCTGAATTTTTATAAATCCTTTTCAAAGCAGGATTTTAAATAAATTGGAAAATCAAACTTTTAATTTGAATTAAGAAACAAGAGAAGATCAATAACAAATTTCTAAACTCTAGGTTTTTCCTTAGAACATTGACTTCTATTCAACAGATGCAAAAAAAAGTCCAGTTAATATAAGGTTGCCAGAATTTCATGAGCCCGTATTCGGAAAAATCCGGCAATTTAATGTAAAATCCATGAAAATTTGCTCAAAATTTTGTAAAATCATAGATTTTTCTCTGATTTCGGAAACTTTGGTGGTACGTACATGCATAGGTATCCAATTTAATTTAAGAAAATTGAAACTTGTTTCTTTTTTTTAAAATAAAAGTTCCCTAAAATCAGCAATATGTTGGACACAGAAAATGTGATTTCGATTAACTTCCTCATAATATCAATGCAATGATCTTATAAGAAATTTCAATTAAAATTTGTTTCAATATTTTTATGGAGAAATTAGGTCTTCGAAAACAAATTTAAATTGTTAAAAAAAAATAAATGAAAAATTTAAATACTTTTCAACGCTGAAAATATTGTGTTTTGGAGAGAAAATATAACAAAAAAGAAAGTAACTTGAAAAACTGATTTTTCATTCTACTTTTTATAGCTGGAAAAGATTCCAAATGGATCAAGAAAAGTATAACCGATTTTAATAAAAAAAATATATATAAATAAAAACGGTACAAAGTTTTTTGTGAACGATACAAATGGCTAGAAATCGTTTTAGATAGAAAAAAGCGAAGCAAATGATGTCTCTGTATGGATGAAGCAGGGCTCGTGGAAAATTTTAAATCAACCAAAAATTAAATTATTTACAACTGACTATTAAAATAACTACGATTTAATCATATCGGTAATTAATTTCAATGATATTGTCCACATTGCTTTAAAAAACAATGATCATTTTCTTTTCCAAAATTGAAAAAATTAAACTTCGTTTTATTTTTCGTTGAAAAAAAAAACGCTTTGTTTTATTTTTCGCTTTCATTTTTTTCGTCGAAAATGCAAAATGTATCGTATTATATATAACAATTCAAGTAAAATGTGTAAAAGATAATGATTTTAATGACTCAAATTAAGAATCTGAACCTTAATCAACACCTTGAGAGATAATTGAAGGTCTCGAAACAGATTTGATAAAGTTTTTCTTGTGGATGAACTGATTTCATTACATGGCAATCCTAAATTTTTGTTATATTTCATCAAATATCAATATCATAGATTTGTATAAAATTACAGCTTTGTCATGTGAGAGCTATCAGCTTCAAGCATTTTCATTATAATAATATGAAAATATTGCTAGAAAAAAAACTAAAATTTTGCTTAAATCAAAAATAGGTGCATTTAGCCCGCACGGTTTGAGGTTAAGTGATTTAGACAACTTTAATAATTTCATCGTTCTCTCGAAAACTGATTTCATCATAAAAATTACAATGCAGGCCTGTGCGCAGGACATGTCCATTGGAGAGAGGTTTTTAGAAATAATTTAGAAATAATAAATAAGGAAATTTATTTTAAAAATAATTTACCTACTTATGCCTACCAACTTACACAACCTGGATGAATAAAATTTTACTGTAACGATTACCGTCAAACGGGGCATCATGCAACAGCGGGGTTCGATGCAACATTTATATAACACCACATCGAATCAATTTTAAATTTAACGTATAGTAATAAAGTTATCTTTTACTGATTACAAAATGATGGTGACAAAATTTCTCACATCTTAGGCTAGTTTTTTAAAGTTTTTTTATTTTTATATGAAATTTGAAAAATTGAGCAATAAATGTACAAAGTTTAACATTTTTTGATACCGAAAAAAACTTTAGCCAGTATGACGGATCGGCTTCATAAAATAACCTACAAACTTTATACTGGTTTCCTCATCTTATACCAACATTATTGGTATGAAAATATTTTTCGAATAATCACCCAATTTTTTTAAATAAATATTTTTAAAATTCAGTTAGGTGTCTGGGGTAGAATGCAACAAAATGCAAATCAAAGAAATACCTTGTAAATCTCGTTTCCATTTGTTGGAATATGAACGTTTTGCATCATGCGTTTGTAAACATTGAAATTTCATTCATTCAAACATTTATTTTTATGATTTCAGCTTTTACAATTTTTCGTAGTATTATTTAACCCCTAAATGTATGCAGCATCCTTATTTTCAGAAAAAATATGAAAATTAGTTTTTAGGGACCCAAAAACTATTGCAATTGATGTTTTCATGCGTAGTGGTTTTCAGGGCATCGCAAATATATGAAAAACTATAAATTTTCGTACGTGTTCATAAGATTTTTAATTAAAAACAAAGTTTGTTGCAAGTTACCCCATTTTCTAAGGAGGGTGAAATTGGCATGTTTTTAGAAAATTAAAAATAACTGAAGAAACCAATATTTTTTCTAACTACGCCAACTTGATATCCCATCATCCTTTAAACTTTTGATGCATAAGGGGTAAGATTAATTGCGAACATATGTACGTTTTTTAGAAGCCATTGAAGTAGAAAATTGTTGCATGTTGCCCCAGTTGACGGTATCAAAATAAAAGGCTCCAAAGTTCATTTTTGAAGTTCTCAATGAAAATATATTTATAATACAACATGTTTCATTAGTCTTCGAAAGCTTAAACGGCAAAGTTTAGGTTAGGAAATGTAGTTTCCTCAATAGTTAATAAGAAATTGAAAAAATAAAAATAGAAATTCCAAAGTTAGGTTTAATAGTCATAAATTTAAAGTTCTGAAAATTTTGTCGCCGTCAATTGAAATTTTGCTTCCTGTAAAGGAGAAAAGTTAAAAACAATATTTTTCTTATAGAACATTTAAACTTATTGGCTTCCAAGAAGATTAAGTTTTTTGAACACAAATCTTTAGAATGGAAAAACAAAGCCGCAATTAATTTTTTTTTGAAAAGTTGGACATTAAAATTTGGTAAAATTGTTTAAAATTCGAAAACTAATCATGAAAA
Source organism: Uranotaenia lowii (assembly GCF_029784155.1). NCBI lineage: Eukaryota > Metazoa > Arthropoda > Insecta > Diptera > Culicidae > Uranotaenia > Uranotaenia lowii. The sequence goes on along the minus strand of NC_073692.1, from coordinate 405,383,064 downwards.
GTAATAATTTTCTTTGAACATTTAATTAGGAAATTTGTTTAATTTAATCGTTTTATCCTTTTTAAAATTCATATACAAAATTTGATAACTCAAAGGAGCAGCATTTTTGGTGCTAATTTTGATTTTTTGAATAATTGATTTGGGCGTCTTGAACTCGTTTTTTTCTTCAGATTTTATCTTTTATATCTAGTGTTGGTAATATGGCGTTAATAAGTTAAAAATGAATAAGATTCAAGAAAAACCACTTATTGATAACTGATAAACCAAGAAACCTACAGTCATGAAAGTCATGATTTTTTAAATTATGCTCCATTCAATAAACTTTATATTTTTCCTAGATATATTGGACTTTATATTTTTCCTAGATAAATTGTACGGTGATGGACATACGCGGGAGTAAGACTAAATAAGTCGTACAGAAAAAGAAATTTTAAAGTAAAATAAAATTATCCTTAGGATAATATGTCCCTCTCACTTCTAAAGAAGCGCATGGGGTGGGAGAAGGACCCAAATGGGCCTAAGGGACCATCACTTAAAAAAGATATTCTTATTTCAGAGAAACAGAGTAAGAACTTAAATTCCACAATTTATTGAAATTTGAAATACTTATATTTTTGACTCTTCCTACGGTTTTATTGCATCTAATAAATTTGTTGGCTTTTGCTTCAAAAACATAAAAAAAATAAACTCTATTTTTTTCTTAAATCTGTAAAATTCCCAAAATGGAGAAATGTTAAAAGAAAAAAATAATATTTTTTTTCCGCACAAGTAAAATAGATAGCAATCTTCGGAAAGTTAATGATTGTTTGAACCTTTTTTTTAATTTTTGGAATGTTAAACAGCATGATAAAAACAAAATGCAGAAACTTCTTAAATGATTTTCAACCTATTTTCAAAAGTTATTTAGAAAAAGCAGATTGCAAATTTCGATTTCTGGCACCCAAATTAATCAGCTCTTGAATTCTTTGAAATTCTAAACAATGTGAGTTTTGGGGACTAGTATAATTTTTCAAAAATTTTTTGAATGTGAAGTTGAGCTTAGTTGAATAATAAACATAACATAAAATTGAGGCTGAAGTTGTTTTTTTTTTGAAGAATAATTCATATAAGCGTAAAACTTGTAATGACGTTAACGGTTTTTTTTTACAATCAAAGAGATTACTAATTAAGTATTAGATACTTGGTTTAAAATATTATTGCTTCTTCTATTGATTATCGTGAATACACATGTAATAAGGCTACCAGCTTGTTGATGTGTTAAATTAGAATTTTATGAATGGATTTTGAAGTTTGTATAGTTGGTTTCAAATTCTGGACTTGTTTACCCAGCAAACATAAAATCACATTAGAAATGATAACTTAATTAGATAACAATGCTAATGAGAATCGCAATTCCTACCAAATAAGTAAACGATCGTTAAAAATGGTTACCGTAAAACGGGGTAACATTGATCATCGGGGTAGCTTTGATCAACACGATTTTTTTCAATATATTCATCAATAACTAAGTCTTAAGTTAAAATATTTAAAAAAAATTTCTACGCTTAAAACCCTACATGTTGAGTTTCAAATTGGGAACAACTTGGTTTGTTTTTTAAATTTCAAATGTAAGTAAAATTGTTATTTCAAAATCTTGGAATATCTTGTTTTTCGAAAGCTCGCAAAGATTCAAGCTTTCTGATGAAATCGAAGCGTTTAGGAGCAGCAGTAAGCAGTAGTTTCCTTTGAAAATTAATAATTTTGGTGTAGTTTTTGTTATATTTTGAGGTAAATTTTTGATATTTAAAAAATTCCAAGAGTAAACCAGACAAAAAGGCTAAAAACCCATATGAACCATATGAACCATACCCATATGAAAATTATCAGTTTCAAACATTTTCAATATAGAGAAATACAGAGAAACTGAAAATTTGCTTAAATCATAAATGGGCGCATTAGGGTGACCCTTAGTTATATGCAGATTGTAAAAAGCCAACATTTCACTGCTTCTACCCCGGAATATTGAACCTTTAATCAAGATAACAAACAGTGCAAAATTTCATTTTGATTGGACCAACTCTAAAGCGACCCTCAAAAACCTTGAAGCTGAAAATTTGTTGAAAAAAAGGTGAAAATTTTCATTGAACAAATTATAAATAATTCTGGTAACACTGTGAAAATCTTGAAAGAAAATCAAAGTGTAGATAATAAGCTTAAAAACAAATTTTTAAGGAGAACACAAGTAGTTTTGGACTTGTTGACCTTTCTGGTTATATTTCTTAATACGTTTTTTATGGGGATATATGAGAAATCAAAAATTAACCAAATGTTTCTGAAAGTTTTTTTCCCTACTATTTTATTTTAATTTTACTTCGAAAAGCTTTCTCCTGAACTAAGATTCTTTAAAATAAAACATGCAGAAATGATTGAAGTGTTTCAAAAGTTGTTGAAGGGATTTAACCTCTCAAAGCTGTTCGAAAAATATCCGTTTCGAGGAAATTTCCGTGCAGTTTGTTGGCTTTCCCCTGTCCGTAAATGTCATTTATTCAGTTTGTGAAGCCTAAGTCGGCTAAAACGGTGTCTTTTTTTAATATTCACCAACTTTCATAATATTAGATTCATTGTGTAGGTAATTCAGTCCATTTACTTAACATTTCAAAATAAAGTTAATATGTATTAGGCACATTATCAAAAAATGGTTTTGAACGAAAAAAGTTCGTTAAAACAATTTTATTTTTGAAGTATTCATAACTTCAGACATTTTTGCTGTTTGAAATTCTCAAGAATACATCTATCCGACGATGTTTTAATATTTTAAGATCCAATCAAAGTTTTGACCGCTATTTTGGATCCTCCGGTAGAAAAAAAATCGAACTTCTGAAAAAAAAACTTTGGCTTTGGTTCCCTGTATTTCATTTCTTTGTGAATCGGTTTTTGCAACTTAAACTTAGTGTTTTGCCGTTAGTTTAATTTTTAAAGGATTGAGTTCCATTCCTAAATAGTTGAGATGATTGGTTTTGCTCTTTTGCTTTTTTTCTATTTTCCTAACGATCTACGCACTGTTTTTGCTGTGTATTTTTTGTTACAATTCTGTATATTTTTTACTGAATGAATTTCAAACTTGTTTGTGTTTACAACTATCTTTCACAGTAACATTTAGTCGTTTAAGTATCCATTGTCGTTTTTGTCCAAAGTTTTGGGTTTTTTTAGAACGTTACATATTACGTAAAATCATTGCTTGTTAAGATAAAGAATCCTGTTGATGTTTCGACTTTTAAAGATTTTCTCTTTATCATTACTAAAATGTAGCTTTGTGTTTGTGGTTGGAATATTATCATCCAGTAACAGTTTCACGAAAGTCAGGTGTCAAATATTTGAAGTAGTATTAAAGCTGCTCCAAGAGCAAATTTATTGGCTTTTGGGTAAAGTTTAATGAGTTTCTGATTTCAGAAGCCGCCTTGTAACGTTTGCAGATTTTCAATATTTATAACGGTTTGAGCTTCCACGTATTGTGGGTACTAAGTTATGACCAACACTGTAATATTGGTAATTTTCTGTGGTTTAATATAAATCTTTTCTTTTAGTTTGATTATAATTTTAATGACATGTGCGGCGGAATGAAAACTAGAGAGAAATTTATTTTAAAGAAAAGTTGAAATTTGAAAGAAAGGTGGATAGACAGGCATTAGTGCGCCAATAGGAGAAAGCTTGATAGGTGTTGAAATTTTAGGCTCAAGGACATGTTTTATGAAAAGCTCCCATGAAATTGCTCCTGCCTTTGCTCTACACTAGCTAACTATACATGAGAAACTCAGAAAGAGAATTCCCATGTAGGTATAGCGAGCCCAGTGGTTTGAGAGCGTGTTTTTACGCACACTTCAAACGAGCAAAAACGTAGCAACCAATGGGCCTACTGAGCTTTCCTTATGCGAGAACAGTTCTAGCGACGTTGCCATCTTTTCAGATTCGCTGCGAATAGTTGCTACTTGTCGATTTTTTCGCATTTCACATTTTATCTATTCCGCGTTCTTACTTTTATGGCCAAGTGTCAATTTTTGAACAGTATTTTCTTGTTGTATTTTTTTTCTTTTTGCCAGTGATTGTTTGTTATATGATTTTAATCGCCGTAATTTGAATGATTATAATTTTAATAGCATGTGCGGCGGAATGAAAACTAGAGAGAATTTATTTTAGTTTGTAATTAAATAGCAATATTCAATACCTGGCAGCACTGTAGAACTGTTGACTTTATTTTAACAAGTTGACGAATATCATAAAATAAAAAAAACATCGAAGATACTAATCAATTGAGGAAAATGGTGAAATAGTTCCTGGCATTATGACTTTGGGCTACCTTCTCATTGATCTGATATTATATTCTCATTAATTCCTTTTTTCACGTGCGACAAAATGTTTTGAAAAGTTTTACAAAGTTGTTTCTCAAGTTGAAATAGTTACGTCACAAAATTTTTGTTGCAATGTAGTGTTGTCAGATTTAATGATGTTTTTTTGTTTTTTTGTTTCACCTTTTCCATACAAAATTTTTACTTATTCCATACATATTCAGAGGTCTTTTATCGACGCCTTAGAGTTATCCAAATAAGCACAAACTTTGCCAGTATTGTTTAATTATTGATTGGATCCAGATTGGGCGGTGGGAGCTGGATTTCAAGAAAGTTTGAGAATTTAGTCCGCATAAGCATTGATAAATTTGAAAAAAAACCACTCAAGTGTACAACATAAATGTTTGTTAATTTCATTTTTAAAACATTTTCTGAAGAACAATTAAACTTTGTGATCTTTAAGAAGATCAATATTGAACGAAGAACCATGAGAAACTTTTCTCCTTTCCACGCACTTTTCCAAAATAGAAAAAATGGAATGCTGAACAAAACTCGATTCCCCACCAAAGTTTGTGTGTTGCTCTGTTTAATAATTGAGTTTCGCATCCCGTGCTGCTAGGACTCCTTTCTGGTATTTGTATCCACTCAATCGGAAATGGGGAATGTTTTATCTCACACTTAAGAGCTGAAGCTTTGTGTGAGCTCCAATGAGACTTGGAAGAAAAAAACCTAACTGGGTAAGGGGGGATGATGTCCTGATGGGCTGGACGAATGTAAGTGGGGAGAGCAGTCCTGTTTCCTGTCTTCTGGTCACACTTCAACCGGAGTGCGAAAAGGGGTTGAATTAATTAGAAAACTTTGTTACACCCACCACAAATTTGTCCCCTCGGTGGCAATAAATATCAATTCGACTGTGTCGAGTTCGTCGGTTGGTGGGGAGCGGAGGTTGTTTTGTGAGAAGAGAGTTTCCTGTAGCCGGGCGAATTGTGGAGTGGAGCAAGATGAATGAGAAGCAAAGCAAAAACCGGGGGAAGGACATCGCCGACAATGCGACAAATGTTCGCTGAATGGGAAGAATCCGTCCCATCGGTCATGGAATTGCGCCATCGCTGCTGGTTGGTTTTAATGGGGATGTTTAATCCTTGGTTGATTTTTGTTTGCGAAATCAAATACCTTGCATTTTATTCAGGATTTGATCTTGCCAAAAAAAATCAATGGACTTCGAAGCTCAAACTCAACATTCAATTCTGATTGTTTCATCAATTTTTGGGAGTATGAAGACAGAAGTTTTTATAAACAAAAACAAAATCATTTTTGACTAAACTTTCTTTCAAAGATTAGACAAGTTTTTGAAGTTTTCGAATGTTGGTCAAATCTAGTACAATCGTAGAATCAAATGGAATTTTTCTTTGTAGAGAATATTGAGCCATTAAAAATTTTCCTCTGAAGACAGCAATAATTAAACTTATTTTTGTTCCGGGTATCACAATTTCACAATTTCATTCTGACTTTGCTTGTTTTCTTAGAACTGGAAATGAACTGCCATTTCATTGCCATAATCAGAATTCATGTGACTTTTAGCTGAAAAATTTTCCCAAGAATTCGAGCAATGCCAGCCTTTAAAAGTGGAAACGCTCTCAACAGCTTCAGAAAGATATCAAACGCGCAGAAACTTTTAAGTGGCATTTGAACTTCCATTGACAAGAGTTTTCCAAAATTCTTCAAATTTATTTGTCCTGAAATCAATTCCAACTTTCAGCCAACGAGAGCAGCGCGGAATCCATTACCACGATCCGGGTAATTCATCCGGCCTGGGCCTCCGATTCGCTTAGCTCGTTTCCTCGAATTTTTAAATTAAGGCTCAGAATTCCCCAGAGCCGGCCCGTCACATTCCAAGGTAATGTTACACCAGAATTTTGATATTTTACTCCGTTGATTGCCTTCCAATGAGCGGGGGTTTTCTTCTTTTCCTTCCCAAATCGAGAAAAATTGAACAAAAACAAGACGACATTTTTCCGGCATCTCACGTTTCCTAAAAAAGAAAAAAAAATCCTCCCAATTGTTGTTGATGTTGATGTTAAATTTTCCTTCCTCCCACACCTTTCTACGGATCAATCCACTTATTTCTGATCCTTTTGATGATTACCTTCCCAAAGAGAAAAAAAATTGCGCGTGATCAAGAAAAGGCTCGATTATTTGGACGAAATTGTAAATTGATTTCCAACTTCGCCCTCTTTAGAGAGAACGGTAAAAAAACCTTCCAAAAATGCCGATGGGCCCTGAATTGGTGCGAAAGAACGCGCTCCGCAAAATTGGCCCTACATCTCCGTTGAGGGGGCAGGAAACAATTTCTTTTCGATTTCGAATTTCCACGAAATGGTAGTTCATTTCTCAAGGGCACCTTTTTACTGTCTTGAGCAGGAAGAGGAAACGTTTCTATTCTTAAACATACTTTTCGATTGACGATTGTTTTGCTTTCAGCGGAGATATTTTCTTGGGGAAACGAATTGTGAATTTGAAAATGATTGTTTTCATTAGACATCGAAATTTAATGAAAACAAAACTTTTTTTTAAACTTAAAAAAAATCAAAAAGATCATCAATAAGATTAGTTTGACACATGTTTCAACCTTCAAAAGACTAAATTGTTCAATCGAAGCATAATTTCTAGCTGTTTCCACTCCAACCGATTCAGATGCAAAATCAAGAAACAGGGAAAAATGGGGAAAAAACCCCTCATAAATCACAGACCAATTTTGATCAAATTAGCTGCTGATTTGATCTTGATCCATTCGTTTCTCGGTGTTGTCGTTTGGCTTGTCGACTTCGACTTTCATGCATGTATGAAGCTGGAAGCTGGAAGTTGGAAGCTAGAGATGAGTTTGAGCTCGAGCTGGTATCATCATCGGCATCATCAGCATCATCGTCGTCTCCAAAGGAAAGAAACCTGCACCTTGCTTAGCTAGGGAAAAGCCCTCCCAAGGATATTTCGTGAGACACCCACTCATTCACCAAAAATTGTGGGGCTATCTTTCGTGTATGGTGGGATTTTTTCTCTCAACAGAGATGTTTGGGTGGGAAGTGAAGTGGGAGGAAATTTCGGCCAATTTTTCGCCCTCAACTAAGCTTGGCCATTTGCCGAGATTTGAGATCAGTTTCTAAGTTTCGGTAAGGATGGGTCATAATTTTTTCGAGAGAAGAATTCCAGATGGAGCAGAAAATTTTAATATTTATTATTTAAATTTTGTTTGCCTAGAAATTTGTTCGTACAAGGCCAATATGATTTTTTTTATTTCCTAAACTTTCAAAGATGATAATTTGTCCAAGGCACTTCTGGCTTAGAGTAAAACATTTCAAAGAGTTTGAAAAAATTTCATAAAATTTTCCATTTTTATGAAAGATTTTCGTCAGCAAAATCCAATTTTATCCTATTCCAGTCAGGCTGGAACAAATATCAATTTCTTCTTTGGTCAACCCCCCCCCCCCCTCCTTCGAAATCTCCAAAAACCCGAAGGGGGAAATAAATAAAGTTTGAAGTATTTGATGAAAATTTCGAAAAAAAATTCAAGAATCCAAAAGATTACAAGACGAATAAACTAATTTTGGAAGATGGAAGTTATTTCGCCTTTTGTATTCTTGTTTTTATTGAATTTATCGATAAAAAATTACTTGTTTTTTAGGTTTTGTGCTATGATATTGTATGCAACTTTGTTGCATACTAGCTTTCGTGCAATTTATTCCAATTTATATGTTTTTCACATTATTTTTTATTGTACCCCCCCTCGCGATGTTTCAACTCCGAGAGACAAAAGAAGGATTTGAAATTTGTTCCGGCCTTATTTCAAACATTTAGAATTTTTCTTTAATTGCCAGTAAAATGTTTGTTAATATTTATCAAAAAACACATAAAATATTTTTGAAATATTGATATTTCAAAATTTTTTCAACTATTTTTAATTCCAGCATTTTCCATTAGCTTGTTGGACCAATATTTTTTCTCGAAAGATTCTCTTCTGTTTTTTTTTGCGGTTTTGTTAAAATTAAAATGATATTCATACCAAAGTGTAAATTTTAAGGTTGCGTCATTTCTTAAAAGTTTTTTATATAGAATTCCATGTTAATTATTGAAAAATAACTTTATTTTCTTAAATTTTTACAATTTGTGTGAAGAATAGGGAAAAAAGTGATTTTTAGTATTCACTAGCTGACCTGTTGTCTTTGCTTTGCTATACCTTCGAAAATAATAAATGATTATTTTTTTAATTATTTTAAGTTTTTGATGTAGGCATCTTTATAAATCAAATTTCAACGTTATTCTGAAGCACCTGCTTTAAAATACGAGCTGCAACTGGGTTTCGAATTTAATTTCAAATGTGATTCAATATAATCATTTGAGCCTTGATCTCTACATTTGTTTATAAAAGTCTGGAAATTTTACTCTACTTTTTTCAAAGTATAAGATTTTCAAATAATGCCAAAAAAAAAAATCTCATGATCCCCTCTCGAAACATTTGAAGTATCTTTAAGTTATACCCGCTTTTCCAGGAAAACGCTGATTTGGACTAAAAAAATTTGAACAAAAATACACCTACCTTGTGTGATTTTGAGCAACCTGTTTGAGCTACCATACACGTTGGAAAATGGAGTTATGGTAGATTTTACCCTCAATTCACCTGTATTTTTTGTTTTATTATGAATAAAAAAGTTCGAAGTTGAACATTTTGAACCAATTGATACCTCTCTGTGTGATTTTTTTTTGTCGAGAAAGCGAATAAAGCCTGTTTGAGCCTTCGCACGCATCGGAAACTGGAGTTATGGCTGTTTTAACCTAAATTTCCCTAATTTTTACAAATATTACAGAAAAGCATGTTCGGAATTGAAAATTTTAAACCAAATATGACTTATCTTAAGTGTTTTTTTATTTTAAAGAATCGAATGAAGTATTCGAGCCATCGCACGCATCGGAAGAAGAAGTTATGGTTGTTTTTAACAATAATTCCCCTAAAGTTTTCAAATATTTCAGGAAAATGCATGTTTGGACTTCAAAATTAAATAACAACCAAATGTGACTTATCGTGTGTGGTTTTCTCCGAGGAATCAAATGAAGGTTATTTGAGCCACCGCACGCTTCGAAAAATGGAGTTATATCTTAACAATTCGGGGAATTGAAGGTTAAAACATCAACAACTCCATGTAACGCTCCGTGCGGTGGCTCCAATATCCTTCATTCGATTTCTCGGGAAAAAAATCTCGTAAAAGATGAAGTCTTATTTGGTTCGAAATTTAATGATTCCAAAATGCCTTTTTCTGAAATATTTGAAATTTTTTGAGGAATTGAGGGTAAAACAGCCCAAACTCCATTTAACGCTCCGTACCGTGGCTCAAATAACCTTCATTCGATTCCTTGGAGAAAACCACACAAAATAAAACTTAATTGGTTCAAAATTTTAAATTTCAATCTAGCTTTTTCTGAACTAAATTAAAAATTGAGGGGGTAATACAGTCATAACTTTATTTTCAGATGCACGCGGTGGCTCAAACGGAATCCATTCGATGTCTCGGAAAAAAAAAATATAACTATGAAATTGAAATGAAAAATTTTAGGGAATCGAGAGCAAAATCAGCCATAACTCCATTTTATGAAGTGTATGATGGCTCAAAAGGCCTTCATTCAATTTCTCGAAAAAAAAAAATGCACAAGATAGGTTTATTTTTGTCTAAACCAGTGTTCGTAGAGTTAAATGTAGTGGAATTTAGAGGGTTAAAAAAGGACTATATTTCCGTTCGTTAGCCCGTGCGGCGTTTGAAACTATGTCCAATCGATTTTCCGGACATTTTATGAAAGGAAAGTATATTTTCATAGATTTGATTTAAGTAGGAGGGAAGAAATTGAATTTCTTGGTGGTTTATACACTTTTTTCTCCATTGTGCATTGGTTGAAAAGTTCTTGAGCTATACCAAAAAAATATGGGGACCCCAACATCTCTCCCCTCTCCACATTGGAAGGCAGAAGGGTCGAACCGAAATACCTTCCAATGTCAAATTTTATTCCATTTGCTTGATAAGTTCTTCAATTATGTCAACAAAATTGTATCAGGGCCCCTTCCCCTTTTCTGAGTATTCCCTAGAAGAAGAGTTGAGGTTCCATTTCCATTATTTTGCATAAATCGAGAACTTATCTTCTTGATTTATGCATAACAATTGCATGAAAGCTCCCCTTTTTCCTCCCTATATCACCAATCAAAGGAAGGAGTAGCCTCAAATAAGCATATAACCATTTCTCGTATTCGAACGCTTTGCCATGTCAAATTTGGTTCCATTCGCTTCATCAGATTTCGAACTTAACCAAAATTTGTTAAAGGGCCACGTTCTCTCCTTCTCATCTCCCCACTGAAAGGTGGCAGTGGTACCAAATATTCTTAGAAATATTTCTCGTACTCAAATATTCTGTTATTGCAATTTGGTTTCATTTGCTCGATTAATTCTCGAGTTATGTAGAAAACTTATCGAAGTTCCCTTCTCCTCTTCCTATTTCCCCACTAGCAGAAGGGAGTGAGGGGTACCAAATATTGATAGAAACATATTTTTCGTACTAAAATACCCTTTCATACGAAATTCAGTTCCATTAGCTCGAATTAGTGCTCAAGTTATGCAATAAAAGCTGGCAATAAAAAGTGGCTCTTCTTAGTAAGGAGTGTATTCGAAAAAAATGCAAAACTTTGTTCTGTGAATAACTTTTGGATGCATTGATGAAATTTTCAGTGGAGCTACCTAGTAAAGTTATGTGTACGTGTACAAAATTTGGTGACAATCTGTCAAATGGTTTTGATATAGCGTCCAATACTGAAGATCATTGACAAAAATGTTTGGGCAGAATCGAGAAAAATCCAGAAAAGGTCCAGAGGAAGACCCAATAACAGCTGGAAATAAACGATTTCACCAAAATTTACATGGTAAATCGTTTAAAAAGTTCTACAGGATCCAATAGTCAGCTTGAATTCAAATAAAAGTGACGATGATTGATTACATGAAGTCAGAGGGATGTGAGATGTTTTTTTAAGCTCAATCCAAAAATATGAATAGAGGAAGTGAAAAAAGTCAAATTTTTCTGATTGGTTCGTCTAGCTGACTTATAAATGGGCTGAAGGCCGATTTCTCCAAGGTAGAAAAGCTGCTCACTGGTAAAAAATATTATATACGGTGGTCAAATCGTGCGCAAAATAATTTGAACTGATTGTGGGAACACATTTTGAAAAATTTCGGTATGGACAGCAAAACGAACTCTTTAGTAATCACTTAACAGGATTTCAACCAGAAACTGTTCGATGACAAGTCTCACTTGTATTTTGCGGAGATAAACAAGAAAAAAAAATTGGAAAATTTAATGTCTAGTACTGGATGAGGCTAACGATGGGTGGAAACTGCAAGTTACTCAGTCTTCCATAAAGATTGACACGATGAATGACTAAAAATACTAAGAAGACTGCCTCCAAATGCGATCGTTTTCTATGAAAATCATTTCAATAGGCCTCACAAAGTTTAAACTCTGTTTAAATTGAATCTGGAATCATGCCATTGCGCAAAAAGCGATTAATAAATTTGAGTTGTTTTGAAGGTCAGGCTTAAGGAAACAAAAAATGATCTCAAAAATAGCCTTGATTTGCTCAAAATTGCTCATCGTATTCATTTTAGATCCATTCATTAAATTCGAAAAATTTCTTCACTGGACGCTATCTCAAAAATCACCTGACATATTATCATACAAATTTGCACATATGAACGTTACAATAACAAGTAACTTCGCTGAAAAATTCATTAATTTACATCCATGCTTTCAAAAATTATTAAAAAATAAAGTGTTGCATGTTTTTTTATCGAATACACTCCTTATCTCCCCACTCGAAGGAAGACAAGGTTTCAAATAATCATAGAATCATTCCTCGCAGGGGGACAGTTCATATAACGCCCCATGTGGCTAATGCGCGCCATTGGTGTTTTCTAGAAACTGTATAGTTTGAACTCTGTAGAATATTACCAATTTCCTTTCATTACTAAGAATAAGAATTGTATGAATTATTCCTTAAATTGTCCCTGATTTGTAAAAATTTTACAATTTAGTTTTTTCTTCATTTCGATGTGTATTTAAAGACACTTTCAATAAAGTGTCACTTGGCGAAGAAAAATGAATAAGACAGTTTATGATACATCAATAGAGGATAATCTAAACTATGATGTTATGTTTATAAATGAGGCCCTTGGAGCCAAAGGGGTATAAGTGCATAAAAGTTAATTTCGAGAAAACACGCTTTTAAATTGTTGTGTTTGGCCATTTTACATATATTTTTCGAGAATTTGCATTTTTCTTTGAAATGTAAAAGTATGTAAAAAAACGTTCTAAAAATACGATAAAAATCATTAAATATATTTTGAAATATGAAGAATCGTTTGGCATCATTAACTCAAAATCGACCATTTTGTCACTTATACCCCTTTGGCTCTGAGGGTCTCAAATCATACTAAAATGACGCCAAGATGTGGGTTCAAATCCTACCGAACGACAAGGCAAATTTTTTCGCAAGTGTTTTAACATCAGCTTTCATGCAATCTATTTCCTGAAACTTCAACTTGCACAGTAGGATTCATTTCTCCACAACAAAAAAAGATTCGCTGAGTGCATGTTTGAGTTATGACCCATCATTGGGTCAAAGTTTAAAAATATACTTTTTTAGTATTCAACCCAATTTGACTCAATATATTTATAAAATTTCTCGTATGAAGAATGAATGATTTGAATTTTATGATTTAAAATGTTTAAAGATATTGCAACATTTAATCCATAAATTTAATATTTTAAACTATTTTTTCATTAAGCAAAACATTTATATTGCATACAAAAAGGGTATTTCCAACCATTTAAAACTTAGCAAGCTCCACTGATTTCCACGCTAATTGAAATGGAAATCGGAAATTGTTTCATTTATCATCAAAAATAATCACACAAAAGATGGTGTGAACGTGAACTTTTTGATAACCGAGCCTTTGAAAATCAGTTCAAAAATACACTAAATGCTTTCTACAGAGCTTTAACAACTTTTAGAACCATCATAAAGTATGAAAAAACATTAGTTTTTGGCTGTTTTCAACTGTGTTCCCAAGACGACAATCCATTTTATCCCATCTACAACATTTCAGATATTAAAATCTTTTTTTTTTCAAGCTTTATTTTTTACATTCACTGTAACTTCTGAAGGTAATGTAATTTAACTTTGACAAAATCGACAAACTTAAATATTTTGACTAGATTAACAACTTTGTCGAAGACGTGAATGCCCTAATTTGAATAACAAAAATGTTAAAATTGTTATCTCACAATTGGTTGACCCTCGGCAAAAATTTTTAAACCAAAAAATGTTCTTTATAAATCTGAACTATTTTGCTGAAGACGCCAAATGTCTATGTCTTCATTTCTGGGCGCTAATAAATCAGTACAGCTAGATTGGTGTTCTGCACCACTGCACTGTGCAGTGAGAGGAAGGGGTCCCAAACTACAATAGGGAAATTCCCCGGCCTCAAATATACCCACCTGCCAAGTTTCAAGTAAATCTGTTCAGTAGTTTCCGAGTCTAAAGGAAACAGACAGACAGACAGAAATGCATTTTTTATACAGGGTCCGGCAATTGAACTGCTACATTACTTCAACAGTAGTTATTTCGTTGCACATGAAACAGTATTGAACGACCCCTCGTCGCTTTGTTTACATTAAGTTTTAGCAATCATTAAATGTATGTAAATAAGTGTTACTTTTGTAATCACGTGCTATCCGTAAAAATGGATCTCGAACAGAAACGTAGCGCTGTGGTTGCTTTGTTCCTAGCTGGCAAACGGCAGAAGGACAAATAAGTGTGTGCAGAAATTTTTTATACCATACAGTTAAAAGATACCTGGAGACTGGAATTGTCAAAAAACGGTTTGGTGGGGGACGCCGACCTACTGTGGTGACATCTGCCATGGCGAAGATTTTCAAGAAGCGCCTTAAGAGAAATCCTCGTCGTAGTGCCACTAAATTGGCAAAGGATCTCAACATATCGGATCGAAGTCTCCGTCGGATCCTGAAAGATAAACTTCAGACCAAGCCCTACAAGATCAAAAAGGTTCAAGACCTTACGCGGAAGGAAGGTTGAAGAATATCGTTTACCGACAAGAAACTCTTCACCGTACAGCAGTTTGTGATTAAGCAGAACGACAGAGTTTGGTTGCCAGACAGATCACGATGCCACGCCGACTTGCTGACGGCCACCTGGCGACAGAAACCAACATCGATGATGGTTTGGGCCGGAATCACCCGTGATGGCCGGACTCCGCTGGTTTTTGTCCCTGAAGGAGTGAAGATCAACCAAAATACATATCGGGAACTAGTTCCATAGAACAGGACTCGGCGCCGGCTCACAAAGCGAAGAAAACCCAACTTTGGATTGCGCAACATTTTCCAGGGTTCATTTCGAGCTCCGAGTGGCCGGCGAGTTCGCAAGGCCTGAACCCTATGGACTTCGCTGTTTGGAGTATGTTGGAGGCCGAAGTCTGCTCTAAGGAACATGAAGGTGTGGAGGTCCTGAAGCGACATCTCATGGCAGCCTAGGATAAAATACTACAAGAACACCTGCGGGCCTCATACGATGCATTCCTCGACCGTCTGCGGCGAGTGGTTAAACTCAAGGGCTAACAAGTCGAACTTTACCAGTGAATTTTGAAAAAGTTATTTGTTTTCAAGATAAATTGAATGAATTTGAAGTTAAAAGTTATTGTTTTGATCAATTTATATGTTTATTTCAATGTAGCACTTCAATTGCCGGACCCTGTATAGAACTTTGTAAAAAAAATTTGATTCAATAATTACACGGAGTGATTTTTTTGAGTTATTTACATTGCAAATGAAACAATGATTTTTTCAAACTCATAATTCAACTTTATAGACCTCTAGAGAGCTCCTAAAATAAAAATTGAATGGAATGTTGATGTTGTGCATTTCCAATGCCCTCGTATAAACACCCTACGACAAGATACCTTGGTATAATTTGAAAGTTAGAACTTAGACCTAAGATGAAAAAATTTAAGATCCAAACTTAAATCTTATGAATAACTGACCCAGTCTAGTTGCAGTATAATATTTCAAACGGGTGGGCACGGCCTCATATCGGGTGCCATGGAAAAAATCTGCTCCAACTTCGAACGCCACCGCTGTTGCTGCCAATATCTTCCGGTTGAGCGCTGATCTTCCCAAAGAGATCTGAAACGAGGTAGAAAAAAAAACGATGCTAGAATTCAACAAAATCCTCAACGCAGCCTGAGCTAGAAGAGGCTCCGCTTTGCTGCTCGCTCCCGTATCCTATATTTTATAGCACTCGTTACCGGATCAACGATTTTCGTATTCACTCGTCGTTTGTCTTGTGTTCTTTTTCCCAGTCCTAGTGATGTTTCAGTTTCAGTTTGATGATTCCCGGGGGCTCTGGGGCTGTTGGGCGGCAATATTCGCTTCTAGCTATCTCATTAGAGCAAAAAAAAAGATCCCAGCGACTGGTGGAGCGAAACCAACGAAAGGATTTCCACCGACGAAGCTGTCGATCTATTTTCTTTTCACTTTTTTTTGTTGATATTCCTCTCGATATCCGAGAGGATTTTCCTTTTCCTCTCCAAAAGGGTGGTGACAATGCGATAGATTTCTTTGGGGTGCGAAACAGCAACAAAAAATGAATCCCCAACCCGGTTCTATTTCCTAGAATGGCGATAGTTGGATTTTTCCTCGTTCATTAATTCTTGTTTTCGATATTGAATAGTCGAGCGATATGTATGTGGGAGGCTCTGAACAGCAGGAAATATGTAGTTTTTGGTCGAATGATGATCCACTGGATTGGAAATCTATTCTCTATAGTCTGGTCAGCTAATTTTTTGTTGTCAACACCAGCAGGAAAAAAATAACCATCAGCAAAGGGGTTTAGGAGATTTGGGGTCGGATTTAGTAGTCACCTTCTGATAAGCTATAAACAAGGATGATGCTAAATATCATTTGACTTACGACAAATGGAAAACAGAATGCAATTTTTCGACAAAAATCTTAAATCCTTCTGTTAACGCTACAACAAATATTAGGTATTTGTTGTTTTTTTAATCAAAATTTCATGAAAGGAATAGTTCCTATTTCAATTTTTTGAAAACAATAGAATAATTCAACTTGAGAGTGTTCTCGGCTCAATTCAGGTTTATTCAAAAAGCGTGTCAATTAAAATGTTTTTTTTTTTATTTTTATATTTTTAAAAATTAAATAATAATCTAAAAATATAGTTCAACGTATGTTAAGCCGTTTTGATATAAATTTAAAGTCATGCATTACTTAAGAATGAACCTTTTTCCATAATTTAAAAACATTTACGTATGTTTTATTATGGTTTGCTACATTCGTTTTAAACAAAAAAAAAGTCCACCTTTTGTATTTGGAATATTTTAAAGCTTTTGCATGTGAATTTTTAGCAACATTAGCGTGCTAAAAAGTTAAAAGAATCGATATCTTTAATCATTTCCTATTCACAGCTTTAAAATAAATTTTCAACAACTATAAACAATTACACAATAAAAAAAAAGAAAAAAAAATAATTTGAATAAAACATTTACACCCAGAAAAATTTTTGATTGAGATTTATTTTTGCTATTGAAACTAGTCAATGATTAATAGATTTTTGGAAAAATATTCATGAAACTTCTCTAAGCTTTACTTGGAGACAAAAAATAAATGTTTTTTTTTGAAAACCAGGGTAAAAATTGATTAGATTTATTATTGACTTTATTTGTTTGACATTTTTCTCAAATGTCATAGGGGGAAGTTGTCTACTACCGGACACTTACGGTTTTTAAGCAATAACTTTAAAAATAGATTTTTGTAAATATTGGTTCCTCTACTGATTTTAAGGGTATCAATATTATGATCCCTTAACTATATTAGAAAAAATTAATTTACAACATATCAATGTGGTAAAGGAAATCATTTTATGTCAGTTTTCACTCATTTCCAAAAGTGGTGTCTATGGCCGGACTGTAAGAATTATTTCACCAAACATGCCAAAGATGAAAAAATGAAAGTTTCAAGTTGAAATCATCAATAATTTTGAATATTTTCTTGTCCGGTCATAGACAACAATTTGGTGTCCGGTCATAGACAAATCACATTTTTTTGGATTTTCCTAATATTTCGTTTGAACTTCAGTTTTATTATCTTATATCTACTGTCGTTGAAAGATCAACGATGTCGTTCATGTGCAGTTCACATTTTACAAGCCGAAAAAACTGACCACAATACAAATGCAAAGTTTAAGCGATCCTCTCCGTACTGCTACCCGATCAGAAGAGCATATCAAAATAATAACTCAAACATATCTCAACGAGATATTTATATCTTTTTCAGTAAGCATTTTGTTTACATAATTTCTGACTCTAAGTATCTTGAATCTGGATAATATCTCATTTTGATTGACATTCTTGAATAGGATTGAAATCACTTTCATCGATAAATAGTTTGTTACAAATTGTCATGAATTATTATAATCGTATCTTATTTTGATATGCATATATTTTTCCATGAAACACGGACATCAAAGTCAACGGCCCAAACCGTACTTTAACGAGTTTCGCTCAACAGATTTTTAAAATTGAATTCAATATTTGGGAAACCGAAATTGGAGCCTGGTATAAGCAAATAATGTGGGTTATTGACATTCCACTAGAAACTTTTCTCGAAGCCTTCATATCTTGATAAGATATAAATTTTGATAGGTTTTGTTCTGCCCAATATCAAACTATGCTATCTGAACGAGATATAATCCTGATAGGAGCATATCAAAAACTGATATAATTTAGCTATGATCGTATAGATTTTTTTTATATAATTTGAGATATTTTAACATCCTACGAGTACTAAATTATAACTCATTTAGGTAGAAAAAATTAGTATCAAAATATCTCATCTTGATATAATTTAGTTTTTCCCTCCTGACGGTACTCTATCGTTTTGATATTGCTGGCAGCAATTTGTGCGGTTGCGGCAAAGGTTACCATGACATTGAGCATATTGTTTGGTCGTGTGAGGTCCATCTTGTCGCCAGAACGAATTTTATAGACTTCCAAATAAATCAGTTACAAAAAAAATCCATCAACAAAAATATTTCTTTGGAGCTTTAAACCCAATGGATTGGAGCTTCATTTTAATGATATCATTACACTCAATATTTAAAAGTCACTTCTCGTGAACTATCGCTGTTTAAAAATAAGCTTATACGAAATTTTGAATTATCACTCATCATTTTATTTGGCGGCCGATAAAAATGACTCTATTAAACCAAGATTTTTTCCTATCAAGACATGAAAAATGAAAAAATTGTCGATTTTGAAAAACCAACAATTTTAAAATTTTAACTCCCTACATCATAAAAAAAACAAACAGAAATTACTTTTGGGTAACTGTAGAATATGATAAAAAGATATTTTTTTGAAGACGAGGATGCGCTTGAAAACTTTGACGAAAGGACAATGTGCCTGCAAAAAATTTTAAGATGATGTACCTTCAAACGGGGCATCATGCAACAGCGGGGTTCGACGCAACATTTATATAATAATACATTGAATCAATTTTTAATTTAATGTATTGTAATAAAGTTATATTTTAATGATAACAAAGTGATGATGATATAATTTCTCGCATCTTAAGCTAGTTGTCTTAAGTTTTTTATTTTTATGTAAAATTTGAAAAATCGAGCAATAAATGTACAAATTTTAACATTTTTTGATGCCGAAAAAAACTTTACCCAGTATGACGGATCGGCTTGATAAAATTACCTTCAAACTTTTTACAGGTTTCCTCATGTTATACCAACATTGTTAGTGTAAAAATATTTTTCGAACAATCACCCAATTTTTTTAATGAATATTTTTAAAATTCAGTTAGGTGTCTGGGGTTAAATGCAACAAAATGCAAATCAAAGAAATACCTTGTAAATCTCGTTTCCTTGTGCTGGAATATAAATGTTTTGCATCACGCGTTTGTAAACATTTAAATTTCATTCATCCAAACATTTATTTTTTTTATTTCAGCTTGTAGAATTTTTCGTAGTATTATTTAACCCCTAAATGTATGCAGCATCCTTATTTTCAGAAAAAATGTGAAAATTTGTTGTTACAGACCCAAAAACTACTGCAATTGGTGTTGACATGCGTAATGGTCTTTAAGGCATCGCAAATATATTAAAAACTATGAATTTTCGTACGTGTTCATAAGATTTTTCATTAAAAACAAAGTTTGTTGCAAGTTACCCCATTTTCTAAGGAGTGTGAAAATCGCATGTTTTTAGAAAATTAAAAATAACTGAAGAAACCTATAATTTTTTTAACTACGCCAATTTGATGCCCCAGCATCCTTAAAAGTTTTGATGCATAAAGGATACTGTGAACATAAGTTTTTTAGAAGCCATTGAAGTTGAAAATTGTTGCATGTTGCCCCAGTTGACGGTAATACTTAGCTCATTTTTCCAACCACATTAAGGCCGAACGCAACTTGAAATCCTTCTTTTGTCACTTGAAGTTGAAATATCACGAGGAGGTGAACAATAAAAAATAATCCATTTTTTTTTAATTTGAATATGGTCTTGCTTTCAACACACTTGCATGCAATATTCATCGCACAAAATAGAAAAATCTAGCTATTTCAAATAAAAATGTTGAAATTAAAAAATGTGATTCAATTCCCATTTTCATTTGTTTGTTTTTCAATCTTTGATCTAATGAATTTTTGAATAATTTATCAAATCAATGAAATACTTTCAGCTTTATTGATTTCCTCTTCCGTGAATTTTGAAAATTACAAAGGGCTGGGAAAGGGTGGTTGTTTTTATGGAATAAAAACCCCAAAAGACTATAATGACTTATTCTGAAACATTTTTACTAGAGGCATGGCCGTGGGAGCGAGGTCTAGGTTCCAGGAAAAGTAAATGAGGTGTTCTTCGTTACACTCAAATTTTAAAATTCTTAATCAAATTTAGATGAATGAGAAAGGTTTCAAGATTAACTCAGAACTGATGCCAAAACCGCGATAACTAATCCCAGGTTCAGAATTCTGTTACAAATTTCAAAAATTTCGTCACTTGATAGAAGAAATTCATTTCTGAATACTAAATTTCAAATTAAATCAAACGCATTTTAAGCTTCCGGTTTACCCGTAAGAGATGTGTTAGCTGCGCTGGACTTAACTTACTTTTACGAACTCTACTCATTCTTTAAATCTATCGATCTTATTCTTTAATCTATCCCTTTATCTGTTACTAACCCTAGTTTAAACAAAGAAATGTAAACATTAAAAAAAATGCCCGTGGCTCCTTAAACCTACAGGATTGAGCCGTTTCAAATAAACGAATGAAAAAAAAAAGCTTCCGGTTCACTATTATCAAAATCTTAATTGTATTTCTGTTTTCATATTTCGCATTAAGTATTTAGTTTTGTTTAGTTTAGGATTCTTGATTAGGATTAGGAAATATAAATGAAAATGAGTTTTCTTTTAATTGTTACAAAAATTTAGTTTTACGTTTTATTCAAAACTGTATCCATACATTTTTAAAGTCATATACACAAAAATAATTATTTTCTATCACAATATTAAGACTATGATCATCTGGAATCCGGGCAGTTGCAAACGCATTTTTTTAACTTTCCGCTTGATCAAAAAATGTGAGCATTGTTGTCAGGCTCATCATATTTCACGTCTACTTGGGCAAAAAATGCTTGAAAATTCAGGAGTTTTTAAGTCGACAATGAATGATTTCCAAGGTGATTGTGTAAAAATATTTTTACAATGAAAAAGAACGTGGTAAAAATATTTTTACACATTCACCTCGGAAATCCTTCATTGTCGACATCGTGAATTTCTAAAAATCACGTAAACTTAGACATCTTTAAATATAAGCATGGTAATCCTCTTCATCACCAACACAACGCTGCAAAAATTTTACATATCCGAACTTTTGAAAGGTAGTTATCACCGAATTGAAGTGCGCGGATTCAAAATTATCATTGCCATAGCTTCGAAATCATCCACAGTTTTTGTTTCATATTCAGATATTTACGAAGTTCTTAAGCTTAATTCTTTTGCCGAATTCAAAATTTCAAAATGGCGGTTCAGAATTGAACACACTGAATACGATTCATCATTCCTAATTCATAATTTAATTAAGATTTAAAATTTAAAAAAGAATTAATAATGAATTCAGATTGAAACATAAAACATCAAACATTAAATACTAGATTGATGATTGAGGGCTCTGAAATAAATTTTCATACTGAAATGTTTACATTTTTAACGCTTTCTAGTCATCGTATTCAAACTCGTGAATTATTCCAAAATTCAAATTTCATAATAAGTAGTCTTGATAATTCTGACTTATTTCTGAGCTCAATCTGAATTTTGAATATTGATGCCAAATTATGGAGATTACGTTGAGGAATCTAAATTGTAAGAGATCGCAAACTTACAATTTTGATTGTTTATTTTTTAAACTTAAAACTAAACACTAACCTAAAATTAAACTAATTATAGAGAGAACGAATCTCTGCGATGGAAGACTGCATCGATTTGCCTCTGAAGTTGGAGATAATTTTGTTGGCCATCTCTCCGATCGATTCAATGCCCGCAATCCGATGAAGATCTTCGGTGCTGTGCCAAGGTGGAAGCCGCAAAATCATTTTCAGAACCTTGTTCTGAATCCTCTGGATGGCCTTCTTTCTCGTCGCGCAGCAGCTAGACCAAATCGAAACTGCATACATTATCGCTGGTCGAAATACTTGTTTGTAGATAAGCATCTTATTTCGCAGACACAACCTGGATTTCCTGTTGATGAGAGAATAAAGAGATTTAGTATATTTATTGCATTTTGATTGAATATCTTCAATGTGATTTTTAAAAGTAAGATTCCGATCAAGTGTGAGTCCCAAGTACTTCACGTGATCAGACCATTCTAATGAAACCCCATTAAAAGTTATAGAATGATTTTCATTAGGTTTTAAAAAATTTGCTCTTGGCTTATGGG
This sequence comes from Uranotaenia lowii, assembly GCF_029784155.1. Lineage (NCBI taxonomy): Eukaryota > Metazoa > Arthropoda > Insecta > Diptera > Culicidae > Uranotaenia > Uranotaenia lowii. Next base: position 405,360,630 of record NC_073692.1, on the reverse strand, counting down.
GAAATAAAATAAGTTGAGTTTTGGAAGCGTAAGGAGAAATTTTCCACATTTTCAAGTAATTCAAAAAGGAATTTAAATTTTGTTGCAATCTACTGCGTACCACCCGTAAATTTCGACCTTTGGCTGAAAGCAAAGTGTCATCAGCAAATAATCTTCTACCTTTTCCTTCTGGTACATCAGGAAGATCTGAAGTAAAAATATTGTATAAAATTGGCCCAAGTATACTGCCCTGAGGGACACCAGCTCTAATGGGTGTCCTTTCAGAGCATGAATTTTGATAGCTTACTTGTAAGGTTCGGCTAGTCAAATAATTTTGAATAATTTTGGTGAGATATACAGGAAAATCAAATCGAGCTAATTTAGCTACTAAACCTTTGTGCCAAACACTGTCAAAAGCTTTTTCAATATCAAGAAGAGCAACACCAGTTGAATAACCTTCAGATTTGCTAGCGTTAATCATATTAGTTACACTCAAAAGTTGATGTGTAGTAGAATGTCCATGACGAAAACCAAATTGTTCATCAGGGAAAATAGAATTCTGATTAATGTGAATCATCATTCTATTCAAAATAACTCTCTCAAATAGTTTACTTAAAGAAGGAAGCAAACTAATTGACCGATAACTTGAAGGCTCTGAAGCACTTTTTCCAGGTTTCAAAATTGGAGTTACTTTGGCATTTTTCCATTTATTGGGAAAATAAGCCAAATGAAAACATTTGTTGAAGATTTTAACTAAAAAATTTAAAGTGCTTTCAGGCAACTTTTTAATAAGAATATAGAAAATCCCATCTTCCCCTGGAGCTTTCATATTTTTAAATTTTTTGAAAATCAATTTAAGTTCATCAATATTTGTCTCACAAGAACTTTCAAACACATTTTGCTTAGAAAGAATATCATCAAATTCTAGGGAAATTTGAGCATCAATTGGACTTACAACGTTTAAATTAAAATCATGAGCAGACTCAAATTGTTGGGCTAATTTTTGAGCTTTTTCTGCATTAGTTAAAAGAAGTTTATCCCCATCTTTCAAAGTAGGAATTGGCTTCTGGGGCTTTTTCAAAATTTTAGTTAATTTCCAAAATGGCTTTGAGTAGGGTTTTATATCCTCTACTGCTTTAGCAAAATTTTCATTACGAATGAAATTTAAACGACGTTTGATCTCTTTTTGAAGGTCGCAATAAATTAATTTCAAATAAGGATCCCTAGTACGTTGATATTGGCGTCGACGAATGTTTTTCAGTCGTATCAAAAACTGAAGATCATCATCAATTAAAGGTTGATTAAATTTATGTTTAACTTTAGGTATTGAAGCGGCTTTAGCATTGACTATTGAAGTTGTCAAATTTTCTACAGCCAAATCAATATCTTCTACTGAATTCAGTGGAACGTTTACATCTAAATTACGTTCAATAAAATTCATGTATCGCTCGCAGTTAGCCTTTTGAAAGTTAAAAGTTTATTTTAAAGGGTTTTCAATGTGACTTTGGGATAAAGAAAATGTTACTGGAAGGTGGTCTGAATCGAGGTCCGCATGAGTAACTAATTGACTACAATGCTCGCCTAAATCCGTTAGAACCAAATCAATTGTGGAGGGATTTCTAATTGAAGAAAAACAAGTATGCCCATTAGGATATTCAACAGTATAATAACCTGCAGAGCAGTCATTAAACAAAATATTCCCATTTGAATTTGATGAAATATTATTCCAAGATCGGTGTTTTGCATTAAAGTCACCAATAATAAAAAATTTAGATTTATTTCTGGTGAGTTTTTGTAAATCTCCCTTCAAAAAATTTTTCTGTTCACCGCTACATTAAAAAGGCAAGTATGCGGCAACAATTATAATTTTCCCCATAGAAGTTTCTAATTCAATTCCAATTGTTTCTAAAACTTTTGTATTGAAAGAAGGAAGAAGTCTAAATTTGAGACGACTATTGATGACAATAGCTACACCCCCACCTTGTCGATCAAGTCGATCATTTCGTAAAATTTTAAAGAAAGCATTGCTTTTCAAGTTATTGTCTGGCTTTAAAAAAGTTTCAGTGATGGCAGCAATATGTATGTTTTGAGTTTTCAAAAATAAAAAGAATTCATCTTGGTTAGCCAGCAAAGATCTAGCGTTCCAATTCATAATATTTAAACATCTATTTGGATCCATGAGGGAATCGTAAAGTCATAATAATTTTGTTAGCATAATTAAAAGAAGTTTGGAAAGCTTCAAACATTGAATTTGCTTTCAACATAAGTTGCATCATTTCCATTAAATTTTGATGCAAAAATTTTAATTTTTCCTCAGTAATCTCACCCAAATCAACAAAATTGTTAGAATCAGAAGAGGAAGGAGAAGAAAAAGTATTTGAATTTCGGGGATTTTCGCAAGCCTTCGCATGAACGTTGAGACTTGGTTTTTTCCCATTTTTATTAGTTATGCCTGGAGAGGGCAACCCATTTTCAACCACCTCTGAGAACGATAAACAACGAGTCTGTGGCGCAGAATCAGCCCAGGTAACATTAAAATCACTTCGGGTATTACCCAGCCGTGATTCCAATGTAGACCGAGGCTGACTGCGAACAGGCAGGTTGTTTGCCGGCCTGACGTGTGAAGACGAAAAAGAGGAAGGAGGAGAAGAAACTTTTCTGGAAACTTTGGGATTTTTCCTAGAAGCAACTATTTTTGCCCTAACGGGACAGTCTAGAGAATTCGAGGAATGATTACCTGCGCAATTCGCACACTTAAAAAATTCTGTTTTTGGCTTATCACCACCAAAAAGGCATTTAGATTTTTCATGATCGAATGAGCCGCAAAACATGCATCTGGCATTCATTCTACAATTTTTAGTGCCATGACAAAAAGCTTGACAACGACGACATTGCGTAATATTTTGTAAAAAATTGGTAGTAGATTTACGAAAAGGTTCAAATTTTACTCGACAATGAAACATAAGACGAGCCTTTTCCAGAATTTTCAAATTATTAACATGATCCTTTTTAAAATGGATCAAATAAAGTTCAGGAGCAAAACCAACATTACTGGTATTATTCGTGTTGGTTCTTTTCCTCATTTGAATTACTTGAATTGGAGAAAAACCTAACAAAGAATTTAATTCAGCTGTGATCTCATCCGGTGTCTGATCGCCGGTGAGACCACGAAGTACAACTTTAAATGGACGATCACTTCTAGTGTCGTACGTAAAAAATTGGTGTTTTTTATTATTCAAATAATTTAAAACCTTTTGAAAATCATTAAAAGATTCCGCCAATATACGAGCAGTTCCCCTTCGACCGATCTGAAAAGAAATCTTCACATCCTTGACGGAAGTGACGATTTCTTTTCGAAAGGCATTGAAGTCAGGAATCGTGACCGTTATTGGTGGAATCTTTTCGTTTTTAAGAGTATAAGAAGAAGAAGGTTTCTTAGTACTCTTATCAGAATTAAATATGAATATTTCCTCATCACCGATGTTATGAAGGACATCGAATGAATTGGAAATTTCAACTTTTTTGGGCGATGGGCCTGAATTAGGTTCGGCAATCCGTTTTCTACCGGCCCTTGAGCCGGCAGATGACTTCCCCATGCTGGAAAGAAAAGAGAAAATATGAATAAAAGAAAATGAAAATAATTTTAGCACTGAAAAGTGCTGATTGAAATACAGGTAAGGAAAAAATAAATAATGTAAAATGTTCCTGCAGGTACACAGCAACGATACGATGCTCCGACGTACGTGTTGACAGCTCAACGGTACAGATGGAAGTTATTTTGATTGTTATTACAATTTCAAATTTGTTATCGATTTCAGTTAGTTTAAAAAAACATTCCGAGGATTTTATTTGAGTTATCCATATATTTTTAAACTATTTGCGAATAATGAAACATGTAATATTCCCGTAATATTATTATTGCAGTTTTTTCAAGAGCCAAATGTCGATCTAAAACCTTGAATGTGGATAGAGAAGGCAAGTATCAGGTTTGAACCGCAGAACATCAATCAGTTTAACTTTTGAAAATTTTATATATCTTTATATATAAATGGTTAAAATCTTTGAATTTGCTCGAGAGTTTTATAGATTTTATGATTTGAGCATAGAATAATTGTTTTTTACAAATTGATGGTTTTCTTATGAAAAATATCCTATATTCAGATCGAATAAGCTAAATTGACCAGATTAAAGAGCAAATTAACAGATTTCAACCATCGACAAAAGTAAGTTTTCTAAAGTTGTATCTAAAGGATTCCTTATACAAATCTAGTTTACTATTTTTGAGATTTTCATATGTAAATCAAATGAATACAAAAATCTTTTAATGTAAAAGAACTTTAAAATGAATAAGAAATTGTTATAATAAAATGAAATATAAAAATTTGCTTTTCATTTTTTTGGGTTTAGTCGTGCATTGTTGAGTCAAATATCTCATAGAAAAATATGCGTTTGTTTAGAAGAGAGATGAGCAACGCGCGGCCCTTCAAACGTTCTTGAGTGGCCCGCGAAGCTTTTATCCAATTTCTATTATTTTTCGACTTTTTTTTTTGTTCGATTGTTATTTATCATTAAATAGTAGTTCATAGTAAAAAAAAAGCAGTAACTTGATCGAATTTTATGCATTTTCCGCACAATCATTCAGAAGGTTATCTTTTGAGAGGCAAAGTGCAATATTATTAACCGCATCGAATAGTTGGTTTTTCAATTTTTTCCACTATTTTTTAGAATTTTTTATTAAGAAAGCATTCCAAAAATCGATAAATTGAGCCATTTTAATTCAAAATTTTTGAATCCATATTATCAAAATAAGATTATTTAGCTTTTGAAATCCTATCCCGGTTAAATCTGAAAAAAAAAAAATTGAAAATCCATGAAATCTTCAAAAGTGTTCTGGAATCATAAATGTTGTTTGGAATTTTTTAACGAAATTTTGCTTAAAAATCTGTTGAATTAAGATTTTTTTCTAGGTTTCAACAACTTTGCATTGTTAGAAAATATTAGAGCTTCGAGGACAAAATTAAATTGTAGGAAAATTTCGCGAAGATACGCGCAGAATAAAGGAAATTGAAATCAAATTATTTTCAATCATAATTCAGCGTTCAACATCTAAAAATATATTTTTCACGCGTAAAGTTTTCACTGTGGTACAGCGTCAGACTTTTGAAAAAAATTATCTCAAAAACTATTTAAAACTTTACATGGTTCATACAAGGTTCAAAATCCTTCAAAAAAATCAAATTTGATCAAATTAAAATAAGGAAAAAATGAAATAGCTTTCTGTAAAATCGAAAACATTTTCAAAAGCGATCAAGTAACTTTCTCGTCTCAGCCACTGGCGGTTTTTCTGAGGGAAAATGGGATTCAAGAAACCATGATTGAAAACTAGATTTTGACGAAATTTGCTTAGGAATCAATGAATTTGTTAATTGTTTTGTAATTTCGACAGCTTTGCTCAACATCCAATCTTATACGAAGTTTCAATTAAAAAAAAACAAGGTTTTCACCGTTTATAGCAAAAAAAAATTAAGTCTTCAATAACAGTCCTCCTTGACCTAGTCGCTAAGTTTATTTTTAAAATTTGAAGGTTGTCGCAAATAAAAATCACAATCAAAATTATGAAACAACTTTTACAAAATACGTAAACAAAAAAAGGAATTTTACTCAGTTCTCAGTAGTACTCAGTAGTACTATAAAAATTCAACCTCCAGCGCTTAAATGAGAGTGATTTCCAAAAAAAAACTTGTTTTACTTATTATAGTTTATTATTGTGGAATGTCTTCAGAAGAATTTTAGGTAATTTGATATGAATTTGTTATAAAAATAAGGTCTCGAAAAAAAGCAATTTAAATTATATCTCCATTTGGATGAAGAAATGTTTGCATAAAAGTTCATATCATTCAAAAAATTAAATTATTTAAAAATAAACAGAAAACTAGCTAAGATTTAATGATGTACCTAATCAATTTCGACTGGTATTGTCAGCTTTTGTATCTCAAAAACTGTTTTTAACACTTTGTTTCAAGAAGTAATAATTAAGCAACAGATTTGTAGAAACAAATTAAATGTTGTTTTTTTTCTTGATGTACACATCATTTCCAACTGTGAAAAATAATTTTTAAAGCAATGAAAGAATGACGATTAATTTTAATATTTCTCTACAACTATCAGTAAGACTATACAAAATGTTAGAAATTAGTGTGACCCGCCGGAAATATTCTAAAGTCAGATTGGCCCATCGGTTCAAAAGATTGCAAAAGGTTGGTGGACCAGGGGTGTCTTAAATATCATAAGTTTTTCAATTCTTTGTCATTTACATCCTATTTCAGAAAAAAATTAAAATTTAAAACAGAATGTGTTATCAATATAAAACACTTAAAAAATACGTTTGAATATTAAAATTTTCTTTTATTTAAAATAAAAAACTTGCATGAACTTGGAGGATGCTGAAACATACCTTTTCAAAAATTATATGTCAATTCAAATAACCGGAAAAATAAGGTGCCAAATTTGAACAAATTCGTGTAAGAAATATTGCATTAGAAATAGTTTTTTTTTTAGTAAGACAAAAAATAAATTACATATAACTACCTTGTTTTCATATTTTCATGACTCAGCGTTAGAAATATTTAAAAAAAAACCCTTAAATTTTGTTAAAATTTTAAAAATAATGTGATCTGTAACACAGACTCTGTGATAAAATTCCGCTCAAAATTCTTTTTCTATGATATCGGCAACCTTGTTTGCAACTTGTAGATTTCTTCAACAAGTTGCATCAAAATTTTAAGCAAATTAAAAAAAAAATCTTAGTGTATCTTAATAAACTACCGCATGTGTACGGCCATTTCGTGGTCCTGAAATATTACGATCAAATTGGTGGACGGTGGACATGAACCGTACTTTGAAAGGGAAAACAGGTTCGAAAAAAGCACTTTTTAACTCTGTTTTCAGTGTCGAATTTACATAAAGTTTGGTAATTTATTAAGACAGATTATCACAATAAATGGTCTACATACAGTTTATCCCTAATAATAATTTATAATACTCCCCTAAATCTTGTACCAATTTTCGGTCAAACGAAGCTCATCCCAAAATCAAAAAAGCATATGGAAAAAAATTAAAAAATTGAGCTGACCAAGAAAATCAAATAAAGCCGGTCGTTTGAGTCTTCTTGGTCGTCTTCGTCCCGGTCATGTTCACATTCTCAATAAAATTTCCTTCGCCATGGAGAGGTCGTTTCGCTGCTTTCTGCCGAGTTTGCACAAAAACGGTCTACTTTTTAAATTTGATTGATTTTTCTCCCTTCATTTCTTCTCGACGAGCTTTGGGAGAGTCTCGATCCTTTTCCCGCATTTTTCACTTGGTCAACTTTTTTCAATGTTCTTAAGGGTGGTTTGAGAGACGAAAAAAATTTGAAGGAAACATCTCCGGAATTCATTCGCATTCAGGTGGAAGAATCCGGTGAGGATTAAAGTTGAGCTGAAAACTTGTCATCCTTTGGGGAATTACTCGCTTTTAAGTCGAAGTTGTGTCCAAAAATGGTTGTCCTTTCTCTCGTGTCCACCCCTCCTATTTTTTTTTTATTTTTTGGGATGTCCTCGGGCGTGACTAATGTTGAGCTGGAAGAAGTTCTTTCCGAAAAATGGTATTTTGTTCAAGGTTTTTTTGCTTTCTGCCGGACAGATAGCATAACTGGTTCCGGGAAAAGTTCTCGGAAATGGAAACATGTGGAGAAAGTTTTCGGAGGGTCCCAGCATTTATTTTTTTTTGTTTCAGTAAGGCGTCATCGTAAGGAAAGTCGTAGGATTTCTCAGGAATGAGTTCAATATGAGCTAGAATCGCTCTCTTTTAATTTCGACTAAATGGCTTCCGAAAGATCACAGGAAAAGAAACTTCTTTGGAAAATATTTCGCCTGAATGTACACAGCTTATTAGGAATGGTGATTATTTTCGTCGAAAAATTATTTCCTTCACATTCGTGCGTATCAAAACATCCCGATTTAGAGGAAGTACAACTGATTGGAACCTTCCGATTTGAATACGTGATTCCATAACATGAGTTTTGACATTTAACCGGAACAAGAGAGATTTTCCTAATAATATTTTTCCAGGTAAATAACAGTAGATCTAGGTTTCCAACTTTGTAACAGACTTCCATTCGGGATTTTCCGCTTAAGAAACATTGCTTTAAGAAAAACCGACAGCAGGTAAACGGAAGCGCTGGAAAAGTTTATCTTTGCATCAACACGGTGAAATTGACGCGCTTCCATCTTCCATCTTCTTGATGATTTCCATCGATCCACGACGCGATGCGGGCTCAACTTTTCAGGATATAAATAAGACGAAAATCCGGGAATCCGGCCAGCCCAGCTCCAAACAAATCCGGCGTTTCTGTTCCGCCGTTTGGATCAAGATCAGTCAGCTTGGCCGCCCACAAGACTGAAAAACTCAGAGACTGACTGACTGACTGACTGAATAGATGCTGCTGCTTAGTCATTCTACAGGAAGGAATCGTTATTTTCATTGCCGAGACTTTTACGCATTTCTTCCGACTTCTCGCAACTTCCTAACAATAATAATGATGCCAATGATGGATGAGTTGAGCCGTGAGTTAAGACCGATTCCGGGAAGGAAAATGCTTTTTTTTACTTAAAAGCGGAAATTGTTTGCTCAACGTGTTTGGAAATTATTAGAAAATTTCTTTTAAAATAAAGTTTTTCTTTCTTGAATCTGTCACTTTTCTATCAAATTTAAAACACATTCTATGACACATCCTTTTAAAGGAGGTTTATTCTTATTTAAGACCCTAAAGCTGAAATCAACCATCGAAGTGAATCGATCGAAAAGTTCTTCCTTCGATAACGTTCGGCAAACGTCGAATCGGTAATTTGAACTTGAAACTCGATCCCGGCAAAAAAAAAAACAAACCTCAAAACTCATAAGTCACAAGCAAATATACTCACGGCAAAGTCAAATTCATAAAAAAAAATGGAAGGTAAGGAGGGATGATGAAGATTTGAAAACCTTCGAAACAGCTTCCGGTATCATCAAATTGATGAGCAGGTAGGAATGATTTCAGATTCTTAACGGAGGCGCCGCAGTTACGTAACACGCCACCGATTCTGTTGCTGTTTGCCAATGGGGGCGGAAGAAAGACGTAATCGTTTCCATTTCCGTTTCTCGTTTTTTCTAATGTTTCCTTTCGATTCGCTTCGATTATCAGTCCCGAAAATTGCTTCGAACCTTTCCAAGTTTGAAGCTTTATGAGTTTTCTGGGAATCGATATGAGGAACTTATTTGCTGGGAGCTTTGAACTTGACGAAAAACAGTTATTAATCTTAAAGAATGACTAACGGTTAGTTTAGTAAAATTTTAAAATAGGCAAAAAAAAAAGACGAAAATGACAAAAATGACAAAAATGACAAAAATGACAAAAATGACAAAAATGACAAAAATGACAAAAATGACAAAAATGACAAAAATGACAAAAATGACAAAAATGACAAAAATGACAAAAATGACAAAAATGACAAAAATGACAAAAATGACAAAAATGACAAAAATGACAAAAATGACAAAAATGACAAAAATGACAAAAATGACAAAAATGACAAAAATGACAAAAATGACAAAAATGACAAAAATGACAAAAATGACAAAAATGACAAAAATGACAAAAATGTCAAAAATGACAAAAAAGACAGAAATGACAAAAATGACAAAAATTACAAAAATGACAAAAATTACAAAAATTACAAATATTACAAAAATTACAAAAATGACAAAAATGACAAAAATGACAAAAATGACAAAAATGACAAAAATGACAAAAATGACAAAAGAGACAAAAATGACAAAAATGACAAAAATGACAAAAGAGACAAAAATGACAAAAATGACAAAAATGACAAAAATGACAAAAATGACAAAAATGACAAAAATGACAAAAATGACAAAAATGACAAAAATGACAAAAATGACAAAAATGACAAAAATGACAAAAATGACAAAAATGACAAAAATGACAAAAATGACAAAAATGTCAAAAATGACAAAAAAGACAGAAATGACAAAAATGACAAAAATTACAAAAATGACAAAAATTACAAAAATTACAAATATTACAAAAATTACAAAAATGACAAAAATGACAAAAATGACAAAAATGACAAAAATGACAAAAATGACAAAAATGACAAAAATGACAAAAGAGACAAAAATGACAAAAATGACAAAAATGACAAAAGAGACAAAAATGACAAAAATGACAAAAATGACAAAAATGACAAAAATGACAAAAATGACAAAAATGACAAAAATGACAAAAATGACAAAAATGACAAAAATGTCAAAAATGACAAAAAAGACAGAAATGACAAAAATGACAAAAATTACAAAAATGACAAAAATTACAAAAATTACAAATATTACAAAAATTACAAAAATGACAAAAATGACAAAAATGACAAAAATGACAAAAATGACAAAAATGACAAAAATGACAAAAATGACAAAAGAGACAAAAATGACAAAAATGACAAAAATGACAAAAGAGACAAAAATGACAAAAATGACAAAAATGACAAAAATGACAAAAATGACAAAAGAGACAAAAATGACAAAAATGACAAAAATGACAAAAATGACAAAAATGACAAAAATGACAAAAATGACAAAAATGACAAAAATGACAAAAATGACAAAAATGACAAAAATGACAAAAATGACAAAAATGACAAAAATGACAAAAATGACAAAAATGACAAAAATGACAAAAATGTCAAAAATGACAAAAAAGACAGAAATGACAAAAATGACAAAAATTACAAAAATGACAAAAATTACAAAAATTACAAATATTACAAAAATTACAAAAATGACAAAAATGACAAAAATGACAAAAATGACAAAAATGACAAAAATGACAAAAATGACAAAAATGACAAAAGAGACAAAAATGACAAAAATGACAAAAATGACAAAAGAGACAAAAATGACAAAAATGACAAAAATGACAAAAATGACAAAAATGACAAAAATGACAAAAATGACAAAAATGACAAAAATGACAAAAATGACAAAAATGACAAAAATGACAAAAATGACAAAAATGACAAAAATGACAAAAATGACAAAAATGACAAAAATGACAAAAATGACAAAAATGACAAAAATGACAAAAATGACAAAAATGACAAAAATGACAAAAATGACAAAAATGACAAAAATGACAAAAATGACAAAAATGACAAAAATGTCAAAAATGACAAAAAAGACAGAAATGACAAAAATGACAAAAATTACAAAAATGACAAAAATTACAAAAATTACAAATATTACAAAAATTACAAAAATGACAAAAATGACAAAAATGACAAAAATGACAAAAATGACAAAAATGACAAAAATGACAAAAGAGACAAAAATGACAAAAATGACAAAAATGACAAAAGAGACAAAAATGACAAAAATGACAAAAATGACAAAAATGACAAAAATGACAAAAATGACAAAAATGACAAAAATGACAAAAATGACAAAAATGACAAAAATGACAAAAATGACAAAAATGACAAAAATGACAAAAATGACAAAAATGACAAAAATGTCAAAAATGACAAAAAAGACAGAAATGACAAAAATGACAAAAATTACAAAAATGACAAAAATTACAAAAATTACAAATATTACAAAAATTACAAAAATGACAAAAATGACAAAAATGACAAAAATGACAAAAATGACAAAAATGACAAAAATGACAAAAGAGACAAAAATGACAAAAATGACAAAAATGACAAAAGAGACAAAAATGACAAAAATGACAAAAATGACAAAAATGACAAAAATGACAAAAATGACAAAAATGACAAAAATGACAAAAATGACAAAAATGACAAAAATGACAAAAATGACAAAAATGACAAAAATGACAAAAATGACAAAAATGACAAAAATGACAAAAATGACAAAAATGACAAAAATGACAAAAATGACAGTTAATTTTATCAATTTTGTCAATTTTGTCAATTTTGTCAATTTTGTCAATTTTGTCAATTTTGTCAATTTTGTCAATTTTGTCAATTTTGTCAATTTTGTCAATTTTGTCAATTTTGTCAATTTTGTCAATTTTGTCAATTTTGTCAATTTTGTCAATTTTGTCAATTTTGTCAATTTTGTCAATTTTGTCAATTTTGTCAATTTTGTCAATTTTGTCAATTTTGTCAATTTTGTCAATTTTGTCAATTTTGTCAATTTTGTCAATTTTGTCAATTTTGTCAATTTTGTCAATTTTGTCAATTTTGTCAATTTTGTCAATTTTGTCAATTTTGTCAATTTTGTCAATTTTGTCAATTTTGTCAATTTTGTCAATTTTGTCAATTTTGTCAATTTTGTCAATTTTGTCAATTTTGTCAATTTTGTCAATTTTGTCAATTTTGTCAATTTTGTCAATTTTGTCAATTTTGTCAATTTTGTCAATTTTGTCAATTTTGTCAATTTTGTCAATTTTGTCAATTTTGTCAATTTTGTCAATTTTGTCAATTTTGTCAATTTTGTCAATTTTGTCAATTTTGTCAATTTTGTCAATTTTGTCAATTTTGTCAATTTTGTCAATTTTGTCAATTTTGTGAATTTTGTGAATTTTGTGAATTTTGTCAATTTTGTCAATTTTGTCAATTTTGTCAATTTTGTCAATTTTGTCAATTTTGTCAATTTTGTCAATTTTGTCAATTTTGTCAATTTTGTCAATTTTGTCAATTTTGTCAATTTTGTCAATGTTGTCAATTTTGTCAATTTTGTCAATTTTGTCAATTTTGTCAATTTTGTCATTTTTGTCATTTTTGTCATTTTTGTCAATTTTGTCAATTTTGTCAATTTTGTCAATTTTGTCAATTTTGTCAATTTTGTCAATTTTGTCAATTTTGTCAATTTTGTCAATTTTGTCAATTTTGTCAATTTTGTCAATTTTGTCAATTTTGTCAATTTTGTCAATTTTGTCAATTTTGTCAATTTTGTCAATTTTGTCAATTTTGTCAATTTTGTCAATTTTGTCAATTTTGTCAATTTTGTCAATTTTGTCATATTTGTCAATTTTGTCAATTTTGTCAATTTTGTCAATTTTGTCAATTTTGTCAATTTTGTCAATTTTGTCAATTTTGTCAATTTTGTCAATTTTGTCAATTTTGTCAATTTTGTCAATTTTGTCAATTTTGTCAATTTTGTCAATTTTGTCAATTTTGTCAATTTTGTCAATTTTGTCAATTTTGTCAATTTTGTCAATTTTGTCAATTTTGTCAATTTTGTCAATTTTGTCAATTTTGTCAATTTTGTCAATTTTGTCAATTTTGTCAATTTTGTCAATTTTGTCAATTTTGTCAATTTTGTCAATTTTGTCAATTTTGTCAATTTTGTCAATTTTGTCAATTTTGTCAATTTTGTCAATTTTGTCAATTTTGTCAATTTTGTCAATTTTGTCAATTTTGTCAATTTTGTCAATTTTGTCAATTTTGTCAATTTTGTCAATTTTGTCAATTTTGTCAATTTTGTCAATTTTGTCAATTTTGTCAATTTTGTCAATTTTGTCAATTTTGTCAATTTTGTCAATTTTGTCAATTTTGTCAATTTTGTCAATTTTGTCAATTTTGTCAATTTTGTCAATTTTGTGAATTTTGTGAATTTTGTGAATTTTGTCAATTTTGTCAATTTTGTCAATTTTGTCAATTTTGTCAATTTTGTCAATTTTGTCAATTTTGTCAATTTTGTCAATTTTGTCAATTTTGTCAATTTTGTCAATTTTGTCAATTTTGTCAATTTTGTCAATTTTGTCAATGTTGTCAATTTTGTCAATTTTGTCAATTTTGTCAATTTTGTCAATTTTGTCATTTTTGTCATTTTTGTCATTTTTGTCAATTTTGTCAATTTTGTCAATTTTGTCAATTTTGTCAATTTTGTCAATTTTGTCAATTTTGTCAATTTTGTCAATTTTGTCAATTTTGTCAATTTTGTCAATTTTGTCAATTTTGTCAATTTTGTCAATTTTGTCAATTTTGTCAATTTTGTCAATTTTGTCAATTTTGTCAATTTTGTCAATTTTGTCAATTTTGTCAATTTTGTCAATTTTGTCAATTTTGTCATATTTGTCAATTTTGTCAATTTTGTCAATTTTGTCAATTTTGTCAATTTTGTCAATTTTGTCAATTTTGTCAATTTTGTCAATTTTGTCAATTTTGTCAATTTTGTCAATTTTGTCAATTTTGTCAATTTTGTCAATTTTGTCAATTTTGTCAATTTTGTCGATTTTGTCAATTCAGTCAATTTTGTCAATTTTGTCAATTTTGCCAATTTTGTCAATTTTGTCAATTTTGTCAATTTTGTCAATTTTGTCAATTTTGTCAATTTTGTCAATTTTGTCAATTTTGTCAATTTTTTCAATTTTGTCAATTTTGTCAATTTTGTCAATTTTGTCAATTTTGTCAATTTTGTCAATTTTGTCAATTTTGTCAATTTTGTCAATTTTGTCAATTTTGTCAATTTTGTCAATTTTATCAATTTTGTCAATTTTGTCAATGTTGTCAATTTTGTCAATTTTGTCAATTTTGTCAATTTTGTCAATTTTGTCAATTTTGTCAATTTTGTCAATTTTGTCAATTTTGTCAATTTTGTCAATTTTGTCAATTTTGTCAATTTTGTCAATTTTGTCAATTTTGTCAATTTTGTCAATTTTGTATATTTTGTAAATTGTGTCAATTTTGTCAATTTTGTAAATTTTGTCAATTTTGTCAATTTTGTCAATTTTGTCAATTTTGTCAATTTTGTCAATTTTGTCAATTTTGTCAATTTTGTCAATTTTGTCATTTTTGTCAATTTTGTCAATTTTGGCAATTTTGTCAATTTTGTCAATTTTGTCAATTTTGTATATTTTGTAAATTTTGTCAATTTTGTCAATTTTGTCAATTTTGTCAATTTTTTCAATTTTGTCAATTTTGTCAATTTTGTCAATTTTGTCAATTTTGTCAATTTTGTCAATTTTGTCAATTTTGTCAATTTTGTCAATTTTGTCAATTTTGTCAATTTTGTCAATTTTGTCAATTTTGTCAATTTTGTCAATTTTGTCAATTTTGTCAATTTTGTCAATTTTGTCAATTTTGTCAATTTTGTCAATTTTGTCAATTTTGTCAATTTTGTCAATTTTGTCAATTGTGTCAATTTTGTCAATTTTGTCAATTTTGTCAATTTTGTCAATTTTGTCAATTTTGTCAATTTTGTCAATTTTGTCAATTTTGTCAATTTTGTCAATTTTGTCAATTTTGTCAATTTTGTCAATTTTGTCAATTTTGTCAATTTTGTCAATTTTGTCAATTTTGTCAATTTTGTCAATTTTGTCAATTTTGTCAATTTTGTCAATTTTGTCAATTTTGTCAATTTTGTCAATTTTGTCAATTTTGTCAATTTTGTCAATTTTGTCAATTTTGTCAATTTTGTCAATTTTGTCAATTTTGTCAATTTTGTCAATTTTGTCAATTTTGTCAATTTTGTCAATTTTGTCAATTTTGTCAATTTTGTCAATTTTGTCAATTTTGTCAATTTTGTCAATTTTGTCAATTTTGTCAATTTTGTCAATTTTGTTAATTTTGTCAATTTTGTCTATTTTGTCAATTTTGTTAATTCTTTTAGTTTTGTCACTTCTTTTAGTTTTGTTAGTTTTGTCAATTCTGTCCATTTTGTTAGTTTCATTAATTTTTTATCTTTCTTGTTTGCTTTTGACTAGTTAATGAACAAAAAAGAAATAAAAAAAATTCTATCCATCGATAGTGCAAATCCAAGGCTAAAATTTATCATTTTCAGTTCGTCCAGTTTTGCTTGTTTTATCAGGATAAAAGTCGATGACACACGTTTATCTTTAAAAATTTCCAGAAATACTAGGCACGTTCCATTTTCAGTAAGAAGTCAACAACAGAAGTGGAGGTTTTCTTTTTTGGAAAAAAAACTTCCCACTGTTTTTGGAAGATTTTTCTTCTAGCAACTTGTACCAGTGAATAAGTGTTTATCAACCTTGTTCGCCAAAAACCACAGACTGCTTCTATTGCTAAAGCTAGTAAGTATACAGAAACACAGTCGAACTGCATAAAGGTTGTTTTTTTTTTCTGTTTCCATCAGCTCGCTCATGTTGCTTCTCGATTGCAATTCCCAGAATCCTTTTTGTGGTTTGTGTTTCCCTCAGGCGGGCCAAACACACACAGATAAAAACACATTTTTCCAAGTTACGCTCCACGTGCCATAGAAGAGGACACGAGAAAATTTTGGAAACCTCACCAGGAAAACGAATAATATCTGCAGTTGGAGCTTTCCCATGTGATCTGGTTTAAATTTTTTTTGAAATTTTTTACCTATATTTTTCAATTACTGTTAAAAAATGTTCAAAAGCTTAATAAGACAAATGGAACAAAAATATTCAGAATTATCAACAAATATCTGAAAATTGAGAATTTAAAAGATATTTTTGCAAAAAATTTCAACTTTTGCTTATATGACTTTTGGTATCCCACAGTTCAACTTCAGAGTTCATCTCACAAAGTTGAAAAAACTTTCCGCACAACATGAGCGAATCGAACCGGATGCTCCGAATGAAATCGACCAGAAATGAAGAAGTGGCAGACGATATAGCAGTTCGATATAAATAGATAGTGGAGTGGAATCATGCTCCAATTTTATCTCCCTTCCTTCCTGCAGATAAATTCAATTTCCAATTTTCGTGCTTTATCTGATTGCGGGACTCAATATGTTTCCACACTCTTGGCTGCAACAAACTTGTTGCATTTGGACAAGTAAGATAAAGTTTTGAAACTTTAAGCTGATACTGTGTGTTATTAAAAACAGAAGACAGAAGACAGAAGTTAGAAGACAGAAGACAGAAGACAGAAGACAGAAGACAGAAGACAGAAGACAGAAGACAGAAGACAGAAGACAGAAGTCAGAAGACAGAAGACAGAAGACAGAAGACAGAAGACAGAAGACAGAAGACAGAAGACAGAAGACAGAAGACAGAAGACAGAAGACAGAAGACAGAAGACAGAAGACAGAAGACAGAAGACAGAAGACAGAAGACAGAAGACAGAAGACAGAAGACAGAAGACAGAAGACAGAAGACAGAAGACAGAAGACAGAAGACAGAAGACAGAAAATCTAGATTTCAGACTTTTTTCAATTTTTAAACTTTGAGGTAACTCAATCATTCCAAATCAATTTTGAAGATTCAACAATTGTTTACAGAATAACAGAAACTAGAATAAAATTTGTCATTGTCAATACTTGCCCGATTGAAAGCTTTGCATCCTTCTTCATCATCATCAGCAGCAATCTGATTCGATCGGAGGCTTTCTACTTCAACTATCCGGGTGTAGAATCCATTAATTGAAAATCCCACGCGCCGGGCCAAAGGCAAACAAAACACAACCGGGGAGAAACTTTTTTGCCTCCACTCGAAAACACTCTCTTTTCTGAATACGTTTCCTTGCTAGATATCGCATTCCCGGCATTCACAACACACACACACAGAATTCCCCGACGACTGCAGGTAAACAAAACGGGGAAAAATACGGGAAAGTAAACTGAGCCGTGCTTTGCATTCGGATAAAATTTTTGCTCCCCACCACAAAACGGTATTAAGGTTTCTCGTCGTCGTTGTTCGGTGCAAATTTTCCCGGGCATTTTCCTCCTTTCTGCTTCTCTCAACAGCTTGCAAGTTCCTCAAAAAAGAAAAAAAAACTCCGAAATGAGCGGTTGTATTCTAACGTCATAAAAAAGGATTAAATTCTGCTGCTTTCATTACTTCATTTCGCATCCACCTTTGATTACATCTATTCTAATGAGTTTTTTCTTCTGACTCTTTTCTCCTTTCTTTGCGCCTGCAGGTATGCAACAGACAGGACCGGATCCTCACTCACGACGACGGGAACAAAACGAAAAATGCCGGAGTCTGCCTGCATGAGTGTAAGCTTCATGCAGAAGAAAAAGGCTCGACGAAACCTCCAAGCTCCAGCTGCCGGGATGATGAGAAAAATGAATCATATTTGACATCCGTTCTCTCTGTTTAAAGATAAGCGGATTTGTGGTTGGAAATGTTGGTTTATTTTCAGGAAATCTCAAGCAAACTGCATTCAATTTCCGCAAATGAAAAAGTTGATTATGTTAATGTCTTAACGCTATAAACGGGCCTAACAACCAAAAAGCTCAACATAACTTCGAAAAAAAATGAGAAAAAGACGAAAAAGACGAAAAAGACGAAAAAGACGAAAAAGACGAAAAAGACGAAAAAGACGAAAAAGACGAAAAAGACGAAAAAGACGAAAAAGACGAAAAAGACGAAAAAGACGAAAAAGACGAAAAAGACGAAAAAGACGAAAAAGACGAAAAAGTCGAAAAAGACGAAAAAGACGAAAAAGACGAAAAAGACGAAAAAGACGAAAAAGACGAAAAAGACGAAAAAGACGAAAAAGACGAAAAAGACGAAAAAGACGAAAAAGACGAAAAAGACGAAAAAGACGAAAAAGACGAAAAAGACGAAAAAGACGAAAAAGACGAAAAAGACGAAAAAGACGAAAAAGACGAAAAAGACGAAAAAGACGAAAAAGACGAAAAAGACGAAAAAGACGAAAAAGACGAAAAAGACGAAAAAGACGAAAAAGACGAAAAAGACGAAAAAGACGAAAAAGACGAAAAAGACGAAAAAGACGAAAAAGACGAAAAAGACGAAAAAGACGAAAAAGACGAAAAAGACGAAAAAGACGAAAAAGACGAAAAAGACGAAAAAGACGAAAAAGACGAAAAAGACGAAAAAGACGAAAAAGACGAAAAAGACGAACAAGACGAAAAAGACGAAAAAGACGAAAAAGACGAAAAAGACGAAAAAGACGAAAAAGACGAAAAAGACGAAAAAGACGAAAAAGACGAAAAAGACGAAAAAGACGAAAAAGACGAAAAAGACGAAAAAGACGAAAAAGACGAAAAAGACGAAAAAGACGAAAAAGACGAAAAAGACGAAAAAGACGAAAAAGACGAAAAAGACGAAAAAGACGAAAAAGACGAAAAAGACGAAAAAGACGAAAAAGACGAAAAAGACGAAAAAGACGAAAAAGACGAAAAAGACGAAAAAGACGAAAAAGACGAAAAAGACGAAAAAGACGAAAAAGACGAAAAAGACGAAAAAGACGAAAAAGACGAAAAAGACGAAAAAGACGAAAAAGACGAAAAAGACGAAAAAGACGAAAAAGACGAAAAAGACGAAAAAGACGAAAAAGACGAAAAAGACGAAAAAGACGAAAAAGACGAAAAAGACGAAAAAGACGAAAAAGACGAAAAAGACGAAAAAGACGAAAAAGACGAAAAAGACGAAAAAGACGAAAAAGACGAAAAAGACGAAAAAGACGAAAAAGACGAAAAAGACGAAAAAGACGAAAAAGACGAAAAAGACGAAAAAGACGAAAAAGACGAAAAAGACGAAAAAGACGAAAAAGACGAAAAAGACGAAAAAGACGAAAAAGACGAAAAAGACGAAAAAGACGAAAAAGACGAAAAAGACGAAAAAGACGAAAAAGACGAAAAAGACGAAAAAGACGAAAAAGACGAAAAAGACGAAAAAGACGAAAAAGACGAACAAGACGAAAAAGACGAAAAAGACGAAAAAGACGAAAAAGACGAAAAAGACGAAAAAGACGAAAAAGACGAAAAAGACGAAAAAGACGAAAAAGACGAAAAAGAAGAAAAAGACGAAAAAGACGAAAAAGACGAAAAAGACGAAAAAGACGAAAAAGACGAAAAAGACGAAAAAGACGAAAAAGACGAAAAAGACGAAAAAGACGAAAAAGACGAAAAAGACGAAAAAGACGAAAAAGACGAAAAAGACGAAAAAGACGAAAAAGACGAAAAAGACGAAAAAGACGAAAAAGACGAAAAAGACGAAAAAGACGAAAAAGACGAAAAAGACGAAAAAGACGAAAAAGACGAAAAAGACGAAAAAGACGAAAAAGACGAAAAAGACGAAAAAGACGAAAAAGACGAAAAAGACGAAAAAGACGAAAAAGACGAAAAAGACGAAAAAGACGAAAAAGACGAAAAAGACGAAAAAGACGAAAAAGACGAAAAAGACGAAAAAGACGAAAAAGACGAAAAAGACGAAAATGACGAAAATGACGAAAAAGACGAAAAAGACGAAAAAGACGAAAAAGACGAAAAAGACGAAAAAGACGAAAAAGACGAAAAAGACGAAAAAGACGAAAAAGACGAAAAAGACGAAAAAGACGAAAAAGACGAAAAAGACGAAAAAGACGAAAAAGACGAAAAAGACGAAAAAGACGAAAAAGACGAAAAAGACGAAAAAGACGAAAAAAAAGAAAAAGACGAAAAAGACGGAAAAGACGAAAAAGACGAAAAAAACGAAACAGATTAAATCGAAAAATTAAAATTTAATCCCTTGAACAATTTGTCAAAAAAATAAAAAACTGAACATAACAAAAAGTTTTCAAAATTCTCAAATTTCTTATACATTTTAATTTTTTTAAACATTTCAAATTTCTCAAATATAGAAATATTCACAAATAACTCGATTTATTCCAATTTCTCAAATTTCTTTAATTTCTCAATTTTTTAAAAAATTTCAATTTTTTCAAATTTTACCAATTTCTCAAGTTTTTTAAATTTCTAAAATTCAATAAATTTCTGGATTTTTCTCCAATTTCTTTGAAATCTCAAACTTCTCCAATTTTTGAAATTCATCAAATTTCCTAAATTTAAAAAACATCTGAATTTTTCTGAAATATGTTTAATATCTCAAATTTCTACAATTTTGAAAGTATCACTTATTTCTCAAATTTCTCAAACTTTTTAAATTTCTTCAATTTCAGTTTTTCAATATCTTATATTCTCGATTTTCTCAATTTATTCAATTTTTACAAGTTTTTCCAATTTCTCAGTTTTCTCAATTTTATTAATTTTCTCTTATTTCTCAAATTCCAAAAATTTCCAGAAATTTCCCAAAATTCTCAAGTTTCTCAAATTCCAGAAATTTCCCAAATTTCTCAAATTTCTCAAATTTTTTTTTTTCAAATGACATAAATTTTTTAACCTAAGTTCTCGAAAAAATCAAATTTTGAAATTTTTTTCAAGTTTTAAAATATTGCATATTCTCCAATTTCTCAATTTTCTAAAATTACTCAAGTTTCTTAAATTTCTCAACTTTTTCAAATTTGTATAATTTTTTAAAATTTCCAAAATTTTTCAAATCTATAGAATTTTTCAAATTTTTCCAATTTCTTATATTTCCCAAATTTTTCAATTTTCCCAAATTTTTCAATTTTCTCAAATTTTTCAAATTTCTCGAATTTTTTTAACATTTTTTAAATTTTTCAACCTTCATTCTCAAATTTCCCAAAGTTCTAAAATTTCTCAAATTTTACATTTTTTTTCAAATTCACAAATATTGCATTTTCTCGAATTTTTTAATTTTTTCATATTCTTTCATTTTCTCAATTTTCTCAATAATCTCAAATTTCTTAAATTTTTCAAATTTCTCGAATTTCTCATTTTTTTTTTATTTTTTGACTTTTTTTGCAATTTTCAAAAATTTTCAACCTTAATTCTCAAATTTCGCAAAGTTCCTAAATTAATCAAATTTTTCGATTTTTTCCGAATTTTCAAATATTGCATATCCGTGAATATTTCAATTATTTCAATGCTTCCCAATTTCTCAATTTTTTCGGTTTTCTCTAATTTCTCAAATTTCTCAAATTTATAAAATTTCTAAAATTTCTCAAATTTCACAAAATTTCTTAAATTTCCCAGATTTCTCAAAGTTCTCGAATTTTTCAAAATTTTCAAATATCTTGAAATTCGCAAATTTCTCAAATTTTACAAATCTCTCAAATTTCTCAAATTTTTCAAATTTCTTTAATTTCTGAAATTTCTCAAGTTTCTCAAATTTCTTAAATTTCTCAAATTTTTCAAATCTCTCAAATTTCTCATTTTTTACAAATTTTTCGAATTTCTCATATTTCTCAAATTTTCAAAATTTTCTGAATTTCTCAAATTTTTCAAATTTCTCGAATTTCTCAAACCTCTCAAATTTCTCAAATTTCTCAAATTCCTAAAATTTCTCAAATTTCTCAAATTTCTCAAATTTTTCAAATTTCTCAATTTTCTCAAATTTCTCAAATTTCTCAAATTTCTCAAATTTCTCAAATTTCTCAAATTTCTCAAATTTCTCAAATTTCTCAAAACTCTCAAATTTCTCAAATTTCTCAAATTTCTCAAATTTCTCAAATTTCTCAAATTTCTCAAATTTCTCAAATTTTCAAAGTTCTCAAATCTCTCAAATTTCCTTAATTTCTCAAATTGCTCAAATTTTTCAAATTTCTAAAATTTCTCAAATTTTTCATATTTCTCATATTTCTCAAATTTCTCAGATTTCTGAAATTTTTAAAAATCTCTAAAAATTTCTAAATTTCTTAAATTTCTACAATAACTTAAATTTCTAAAGCTTCTTAAATTTTTAAATTTTTCTAAATTTCTAAAATTTCCAAAACTTTTAATGTTTCTAAATTTTCTTAAATTTCTAATATTTCTCAAGTTTTCAAAAATAATGAAATTTCTTAAACTTTTTCAATTTCTAAAATTTCTTAAATTTTTCAAATTTATAGATTTTTTTAAATTTTCTTTAATTTCTGAAATTTCTAAAATTTCTAAAATTTAAAATTTCTAAAATTTCTTAAATTTTTAAAATCTCTAAAATTTCTTAAATTTCTAAAATTTCTAAAATTTCTAAAATTTCTTAAATATCTAAAATTTCTAAATCTTCTAAAATTTCAAAAATTTCTTGGATTTTTTAAATTTCTAAAATTTCTAATTTTTTTTAAATTTCTTTTATTTCCAAAATTTCTAAAATTTCTAAAATTTCTAATTTTTTTATAAATTTCTAATATTTTTCAAGTTTCTCAAATCTATAAAATTTCTAAAATTTCTAAATCTTCTAAAATTTCTAAAATTTTCAAATTCATAGAATTTAATATAAATTTTCTTAAATTTCTAAAATTTCTAAAATTTCCAAAATTTATAAAATTTTTGATATTTCTAAAATTTCAGAAATTTCTTAAATTTTTAAAATATTTCAAATTTTTCATATTTTTTCAAATGTCATAAATTTTTCTTATTTCTCTAATTATCCAATTTCTCATATGTTCGTTTTAAATTTTTTTTTCTATTTTCTCAATTTTTGAAAATCTATCTATTTTTGTTAAATTTTTCTAATTTTTTTCAATTTTTTTTTCTAAATTCTCATTATTCTCTTTTCAAATTCCCTTTTTTAAGTTCTAATTTTAAGATCGTTTGCAATTTTCTAAATTTTCTCAATTTTCCCCAAATATCTCAATTTCCTCAAATTTCCCGGAAATCTTCAATTTCTGAATTTTCTCATTTTCTCAATTTTCTAAATTTTCTCTTTTTTTTTTAATTTTCTCAATTTTTTCAATTTTTTCAATTTTCTCAATTTTCTGAATTTTCTCAACTACCTAAACTTACTTTTTTCCAATCTTTTAAATTTTCTCAATTATCTCAGTTTTCTCAATTTTTTTAATTTTCTGAATTTTCTCAATTTTCCCAATTTCCAAAATTTTGTCAACATTTTCGGAAATTTCTCATAGTTCTCAATTTATAAATCTTGTAATTTTCGCAATGTTTTCAACTTTCTCAATTTTCTAATTTTTTTCCAATTTCCTCTATTTCCTCATTTTTTTTTTAATTTCTCAATTTTCCCTATTTTTTCAATTTTCTGCATGTTTTCAATTTTCTTAAATTTATCATTTTTTTTAATTTTCTCAGTTTCCACAATTTTCTCAATTGTATCAATTTTCTCAATTTTCTCAATTTTCTCAATTTTCTCAATTTTCTCAATTTTCTCAATTTTCTAAAATTTTTCAAATATTCGAATTTCTCAAATTTCTCAAATTTCTCAAATTGCTCAAATTTCTAAAATTTCTCAAATTTTTCAAATTTCTCATATTTCTCAAATTTCTCAGATTTCTGAAATTTTAAAAACTCTAAAAATTTCTAAATTTCTTTAATTTCTTAAATTTTCTAAATTTCTAAAACTTCTTGAATTTTTAAATTTTTCTAAATTTCTAAAATTTCCTAAATTTTCAAAATTTCTAAAGATTCTAAATTTTCCTTAATTTCTAATATTTCTCAAGTTTTCAAAATTAATAAAATTTCTAAAACTTCTTAAATTTCTAAAATTTCTTTTATTTTTCAAATTTATAGAATTTTTTAAATTTTCTTAAATTTCTGAAATTTCTTAAATTTCTAAAATTTTTAAAATCTCTAAAATTTCTTAAATTTCTAAAAGTTCTACAATTTCTAAAATTTCCAAAATTTCTAAAATTTCCAAAACTTCTAAAATTTCTAATTTTTTTTAATTTCTTATAATCAAATATTTAAAGTTTCTTAAATCTATAAAATTTCTAGACTTCTAAATTTTCTAAAATTTCTAAAAATTTTCAAATCTATAGAATTTCTTTAATTTTCTTAAATTTCTAAAATTTCTAAAATTTCTAAAATTTCTAAAATTTCTAAAATTTCTAAAATTTCTAAAATTTCTAAAATTTCCAAAATTTATAAAATTTTTAAAATTTCTCAAATTTCTGAAATTTCTTAAATTTTTAAAATATTTCAATTTTTTCATATTTTCTCAAATGTCATAAATTTTTTGAATTTCTCTAATTTTTCAATTTCTCATGTGTCTGTTTTTAATTTTTTTTTCTATTTCCTCAATTTTTGAAACTCTATCTATTTTGGTTAAATTTTTCCAATTTTTTTCAATTTTTTTTCTAAATTCTCATCATTCTCTTTTCCTTTTCCCTTTTTAAATTTTTTTTTAAGTTCTAATTTTTAGATCGTTTGCTATTCTCTAATTTTTCTCAATTTTCCCCAAATATCTCAATCTCCTCAAATATCCCGGAAATCTTCAATTTTCTCATTTTTCTCAATTTTCTAAATTTTCTCAATTTTCTCAATTTTTTTCAATTTTCTCAATTTTCTCAATTTTTTCAATTTTCTCAATTTTCTGAATTTTCTCAACTACCTTAACTAACTTTTTTCCAATCTTTTTAATTTTCTCAATTATCTCGGTTTTCTCAATTTTTTAAATTTTCTAAATTTTCTCAATTTTCCCCATGTTCAAAATTTTGTCAAAATTTTCTGAAATTTCTCATAGTTCTCAATTTATAAATCTTGTAATTTTCGCAATGTTCTCAACCTTCTCAATTTTCTAATTCTTTTCCAATTTTCTCTATTTCCTAATTTTTTTTAATTTCTCAATTTTCCCTATTTTTTCAATTTTCTGCATGTTTTCAATTTTCTTAAATTTATCATTTTTTTTAATTTTCTCAGTTTCCACAATTTTCTCAATTGTATCAATTTTCTCAATTTTCTCAATTTTCTCAATTTTCTCAATTTTCTCAATTTTCTCAATTTTCTCAAATTTTTTAAATATTCGAATTTCTTAATTTATTTAAATTCTCATTTTTTCCATATTCTCAATTTTGTTCAAATTTATCAATTTTCCCTTTTTTCTCAATTTTCTCAATTTTCCAAATTTTCTCAATTTTTTCAATTTTTTTTTCAATACTTTCAATGTACTCATTTTTTTTTAAATTCTCTCAATTTTCGCAATTTCCTCAATTTTCTTTATTTTTTCAATTTTTTCAACTTTTTCAAATTTTCTAATTTTTGTTTTTTTATTTATGTCTTATTTTTCAAAATGTATCAAATTTTTCAAATATATAAAAATGCTCAAATGTTTCAATTCACCAAATTTCTCAAGTTTCTCATATTTTTCGATTTTATACTATTTCCAGTATCGCAGTTTTTTAAAATTTCTCAAATTTTTGACGCTTTTCAAATTTTTAAATTTTTTTGAACTTTTTAAACGTTTTAAATGTATAAATTCTCTAATTTTTTAAATTTCTAGTTTTTCTCAAATTTTTCATTTTTTTCAATTTTTTTTTTAATTTTCCAAACTATACTTATCTCGACTTTCTCAATCTTTTCAAAATTACTCAAATTTATCAAATGATTCGAAAAAATTTTATTTTGCAAGTTCCATGAATGTCTTGACTCCTCAAATGTTTCAAATTTTCTCCATCCTCCTCTCTCCGTCATTAAATTTTTTACACTTGTCAAATTAAGGACATATAACAAATTTTGCCAATTTCCTCCACTCGTTTTTTTTTAAATTGGTCGGATTCGTAAAGAAATTTCAAAGTCATCACAGTTCATTAACTAGAAACCACCTTTTTTTTTCAAAATTCCATAATTTCAACATTTTTTGATAAATTAGTTTATTTTCAAGGCTGTTATCTATTCAATTTTTTTTTCCTCAAAAATCTGAAGATAAAAAACATTTATATATTCGATATATTTAAAATGTTCATCTTCTATTCTAATTCTTCAAATTTCAAATTATTTTAGAAATAACTGTGGACCTTCAAATCCAAATATTTTAAAGTTTAAAATTTTCATTTTCTTATTTATAGAATAAATAATTTTTTTTTTCAATTTTTTTTATGCAATAATTCAATTCAAAATCTTTTTTTTTTCAAATTTCTTTAAATTTGGAACTTTCTGATTTTATATTATTTTTCGAAATTTCTCAACTTTTTATATCTTTTTTAAGTTTTAACCTGAAATTTCTCAAGCATTAAAAATTTTGAAATTTTAAAAATTATTAAATTCTGACATTATTTGCAGGACATAAAGTGTACCGTTACTTAAATTTTTCTGACTGTCTCATATATCTTAAAGATTTAAAATTTTCTGTTTTGTTTCTTTTTCTGAACAGTTTTTAGTCTCAAGAAAAATTTGATGAACGTTATTTATTATTGTTAATTAATTTATCAGATTTATTTGTGAAAAGTGATGTCCTTCATAGTAAAGATCATTTCAAGATGTTTTTTTGGGGTTGGTTGCAAATTGTTACGGTCGATAGTTTAATACTGGACTACCAAGGATGTCGTGTTTTTGATTTTCAAGTAAAAGTTATTCAAATATTTAAAATAATTTAAATAACGTTGTGCAATTTTTAAACCTTTAAAATTTTTCTGGAATATGTTATAATATGTTTTTTTTTTATTTTGCCTAAAAAAAGTCTTGACAGCGTTGTTATTTTTCTAGTAGAGTTTTTTTATACAAAAAAAAGTCATTAACTGCTATTTAAAATGGTTTAATTCATCAAAATCAAATTTATCTCATTTATAAATATTTATTTTCAGTTTTCAAACCAATCGTATGAAAGAAATTTTTATCCAATAAATATTTTAATATTTTGAAACCTATAACTTTACACTTTGTTTATTTTAATCTATCTAAATTTGTATTCCTCCTCATTTATAAAACTTTATCTATTTGTTTCAAATTCTGAAACTTTTTCAAATTTCTCGGCTTGGTTCAGTTTTCCGTTTCAGTTTAATAATTTTAACTTAATTCTTATGATTTTAATTTTTTTTAAATATTTAATTATTTTCTTAAAAAAAACAATTTCAAATCTTCCGATGGCATTCAGTAGGGTCTTTAAGATTAAATTACCTACCTTAATGTTATTTGTTTTCTTTTAATCAACAATTACATTCCTAAGAATATTCTATTAAATCTGTAGTTCTTATTAAAGTTTAATTTCGCATTTGTTTTGACTGGATTTTAAAATGTCATGTGTTCCTTAATTCAAATCAAACAAATCAGGCTTTTCTCAGGCTCATCTTTAAATATGAAATAGTTTGATTTTTTAATTTTGAATCAGTTGCATAAATTTTGCGATTTTTTATTATTTTTTTATAAATACTCACTTGGAATAAATTCCCTGCGATTTTTTTTTCAAATTTCTAACGTCCACCATCCACCATAAAATGGTTGATCCTAAGAAATTGAAATTCAGAAGTTTTTTTCCAGTTTTTTTTAATTTTTTCATAACGTTAATTTTGAAGCGAAAATTATCCAAACGATTAATTCGATGTTAGAGAATCATTGAATTAAAGAGAGTTTTATATGCATTTGATTCACTAAACAAAATCATAAAATTCCAAGCTTCTATTGA
This sequence comes from Uranotaenia lowii, assembly GCF_029784155.1. Classification (NCBI taxonomy): domain Eukaryota; kingdom Metazoa; phylum Arthropoda; class Insecta; order Diptera; family Culicidae; genus Uranotaenia; species Uranotaenia lowii. Next base: position 405,332,522 of record NC_073692.1, on the reverse strand, counting down.
CATTCAAGTTTCCCTTAAATATATTCAAGGAAATTGAGCTCTTTAAGCTAAACTTTTCCACGCTACCGGTTGATGACTTTTGGCATATTTTCAACAACGACCACAACACAAACATCAACAAAAACGAGCGGAAAAACTGTTGTTAGTTCCCGCAAGCAATTTAACCAGGGATCATCACCAGTAAAACTGTCTTCACCCATATGTTTTTGTAAATGTGTGTAGTCGCCGTTAGTCTGAGTTTGAGTATGTAGGTTGAGAAGCGGAAATAACTTCACCCTAAAGACAACCAACCAGATAAGCGAGTAGAAGAGGGTGGGACACAAAAAGATGGGCCAAAACTTGATAGTAATCAAATTCGGTCTAGCCTAGTTTGAGGCGTTAAACATCGACCATGAGTACATATTTAGATGGAAAAAGGTGGAGGACATTTTGTGTGGGGGTGGATTGTCTTCTAATGGGGAGGCATTCTGCTGCTATCTTGAGGTTTGTTCGCGTGTAACTGGCATGAAATGTCTTCACCAGAAAGTTATGTTAGAGTAAACAAAGCTAACAAAAAGCACAAACAGGGCTGGGGTAGGAAAAACTTTCAAAAACTTTCAGCTAACACAACATGTTTTGACTTTCTTGTCGAAGTTAGCAGATAGTAAGACGTTGAAGACATTATCCTCCAGTCGAGGAATTCATAATTAAAGTTTCATATGAACTTTATGAAGTTAAAAAATTTCTTTTTCTTCTGTAAAATATCTGTTTTGGTAAAAAATAGAGCTGTTTTCTTTATTTCCCCAGAAAATTGAAACTAATTGGTGCCTTTGATAAACGACCGTCTTCGTCTCTGTTTGAACAGATGGCACTCGAGGCTGTTTTGTCGTTAATTGATTGTTTCTCATCAATCATACTAAAACTCAATATTGGCAGGCATCCAATCGGTGAAACTCCTCACAAAATAATTCAAGCCAAACGCCGACAATTGTTAACAAAAATCTTCGAACCACCCACAAGAGAAGTAAATCCCTCAAGAACGGATGAAAGCCTGAAACCCATTTACGGCTCATTGACGACTAAAAGCCCCATGAAATTTGACTTCTGTAGTGCCATTCATCCGGGACACCGCACCGCATTGATGTACCGAAGTTGTTTCTTCTCGGGATGTTTTCCGAGAAAACTTTCCTCCCGAAGATCCTGGAGTGGAGTCCGTAATCAGATTTGACAGTTTCCCGAAGACAACAACAAACCCAAACTCCCCAAAAAAGAGAGACCTTAAATCGAACCCAGGAGGTTTTTCCCGGAAACAGGTTTTTCTTGGGGTTTGCAAAACTTTTTCCTCCTTCCCGTGAAAAACACCAAAACCACAAAAGTAATTCTAGGCGGAAGCAAATGGAGGGTTGAACTTGTTCTGTTCCTGTTGATTTTTCTTCGAATTGCGGAAGTTGCTTTGGCCTCGGCTCTTGTGAGAATATAATGGCTATATTTACAGTTCGTTTGCACCCGCCCCAGGGACAAAGTTATCCCGGAATCGAATATGGAGCAGGTTTCAGGAAGTTTTCCAAAACCACACTGACACCGCTGCTGACTGGTGGAGATAATCATCGGCACATCTTTAGAAGAGTGGGTGACAGCGGCGTGGGAAAACGATGAGCTGTCATGGGACTACAGTCTAAAATTGAAACGAGAACCATTCTTATGAATAATAACAAAAAAACTGATGATTTTGAAAGTTTAATTTTTTTCTTCTAAGTTAAGTAAGTAAGTAAGTAAGTAAGTAAGTAAGTAAGTAAGTAAGTAAGTAAGTAAGTAAGTAAGTAAGTAAGTATCATTGAACTTCTAAAACTGTGTCTAATGCCGGTGAATGTATTAGAGTGGTTCACTTTCAACAATCCATTCAAAAAACAAATATTTTCAAAAAAATTTCTTATTAATTTAATGATTGACAAAGTCCTTCCAAATCTCGGGATAACCATTTTTTAATTTTGTTGTTCATTGCTTTTATTTTTTTTTTTATCTTAGATTCCAATTTTGTCGGTGAGCAATTTTGTTCTTTCATTCCTTTTAGGGAATTTGAACCTGCCACAGCTGTTATTTCTTCACTGTTCTGTCGCTCATTTTGGCTTTTAGCTGTTATAATAATCAATCCTTACACAACTGCCCGATGCTAAAATTGTCGTCAATCTTACAAATGAAAAGTATTAACGAGACCCAGAGTCATAATGCTTCTAATATACAGACCCCTATAGTTTTTGACAACACCCCCTTGAATTTTGTGTTGCAAAAGTCGAACAGTTTTTTATATATTTTTTTAAAAGTTTTTGTCCCTTAATTTATTTTTCATTATTATTTCAAACTAATCAAAATTGATATAAAACATAACATTAGCATATTTTTTTTCAATTGTGCTTAATTAAATTAGTAAGCAGTAAAATATGGAAAAATTCATTTCTTACTGTTTAAAACTACTATAATTAAGTCAAATAAATAAATTTTATGCTAATATTTCGTTTTACATTAATTTTCAATAATTTGAAATGAAAATAACAAAAATAAAATATAAGATCAAAAAACCATCTATTTTAGATGTTTCCAAAAATCGAACGGTGTCTGTATAAGCAATATTGACGCTTGTTGTCCGGTTAATATTGCTCTGTGACAACATAATAAATGAATTTTCCACCCACTTTTTATGCAAAAACTACGAAGAGGTGGAAACGAAAACTTAAACACATACATAGTTCTGATCTATATTCGTACTGATATCATAATTTTAATTTCTTGAGCCGTTTTTTAAATTGAAATGTTTGATCAGAAAATGCTCACCTTTTCACTCTTCCAATTTTTCTGAATTTTTCCACGTTTAACATGGCCTAGTAAACATTTTCATCTTGATCTAAAAGAACAACCCCGAAATGAAATACAAGAAAACCGATGGTAAATAAAACCAAACATAAAATGATCAACGTAGCGAAAAATTAAAGCTATAAATTTGAACAAAATTTTGTCACTTTTGTTTATTTTTTCGTCACCAACTTTGAGATACTCATAGTTGGCAGCAACGCAGCTATGCCGCCTCCTATGATCAATGCCATCTCGTTAATTCTCTATTACTAAGCTGTGCTAACCTGATTTCTACAATATACCATTATTTTGTTATTCGTTCGATAAATAAATTGTTATGAAGATTTTCAAATTTCCTATTCCAAAAGAGAAAATCAAAAAGGTAATTTTCTACCAATTTGAAACGATTAAACTAGATCCCAACAGTATGCATACAAAATGCCAAAATCCTTAAATTTCTGCTCATATTTTAACCAACACGTTAAGATGATCTTATGCAAGTGCCTTTGAAAAAAGTAAGTAAGTAAAAAAGCTTGGGGACTATTCTAACAGCAAAAAGCTTAATCGTTTAAGACATTTAAAGAAATTAAGAAGAATTCAGATAAAAACTACTTTATATTATGAGTGAACAAAAACACAAGCCCATATAGATTTAAACAATCAAACTTTTACCTGAAATAGAAAAAAAATGATTTTAATGAATGAATATTCAAACGTTTCAATGATTCTAGAGCTCCAATCTGGACAAGTTTGACAGGTTCACTCAACTAATTTGGAAACATTCTTTTGGTCAAAACTCATATAAAAAAAAAATTTTGATAAAAATCTTGGTTTCAGTTTCAGTAAAATGAAAAAATAAAGAGAAAAAAAATAAAAAGTTAATTGATAATTCTTCTAAAAAAGTTTTTTTATAAATCAAATTTTTAATAATAGAAAACCTTTAATATGAAAACAACCTTGTCAGTCTGAAAATGTGATAAGCTATTGGAACTATGATTCAACAATTTACTCACAGTAGAAAATGCAGTTTCATTTACAGATAAAAGTTACAATTTTGAATATTAAAAAAACTAAATTTAAAAAATGTTTCTTAGAACTATGACACTTAAGAGCTTTTTAACCTACGAATCAAATTTGCAATCGAAACGATAGGTATCTCGAAACGAACCTCGGCAATGATCAGAAAAGTTCCTATACGGGTTAGTGGCTTAGGGGGCTTTGGAGGGCCCCGAGGGAAACTTCAATTTAAACATTATTTTAATCATACTGCTTCAAGTTCAAGAAAAGGGGGCTCCCTAGAGTAAGCATTACAGAATTTTTCCAGCAGTTTTTTGGCTGAACATATTAGTACAAATTTTTACCATGCCTGGAAATATCTGGGCATTTATTTACCCGAAGTCTAGCTAACCAACTTCTACTGATAGTTAAAAAAATTCTTTTCAATTATTCTAATTTTTTGCAGGAATTATCAGTCAAGTTTGTTCGTTTGAAATACATTGTTTTTGCAAGCAAAGTGTTCTACCCAACACTCAAAATTTTTAAATGTTTTATCAAATTTTAATTGTTGAGTATGGTTATTCAAGGCTATTCAAACCTTGTAAACTAATTCCAGGTTAGGAATTTTGCTACCGATTTTGAAAATTTTTTTTTCACTTGTTGACAGACATTGTTTTCTGAATGATTAGTTTTAAATTAGATTACACTCAATTCAGAGGTTCTGGCTGCCTTTTATCAAAATAAAAATAGTGTTTCTGTTTTTATATTTCGCATCCTGTATCTAGTTTAGGATTCTTGATTTTCGGTTCGTATCATCATTAGAAATTAGAATTGAAATGGTGTTTTGAAATGTACTGCAAAATTTTATCAAATTTTATGAGCTCGTATGCATTAAGATAATTAGTTTTCTAATATGCAAAAAATTATATTAGAAATCAAAGAAGGGCAACTGAACCTATTTCCAGTTTTCTTTTCTTATTCATGGCCAGTTCGCGTTTACATATCAATATTTTTTTTAGATATTCAGAAATCGGGCGTTTTTGATAGTCGAGTTATGTAAAAGTTTTCTTCTCCCGTTCGGTGAAATACGAAAATTTTGACGGAAATTGGAAAAAAGTTTTAACCAAAGGATATTGTCTAGCTGGATCGACATCTGGAATATCACTAACTCAAAAACGTTTTTAACCCCCCAAAGCTGTTCGGGTCAATATGATCCGAAGCGCACATTTCAAACATTTTTATGATCATTCCAATATACTGAAGAACTGGTAATTTTGACAGACCAAGTATGTTCTATGAAAATGATGATCAAATTAACGACAAACAATTAAAATTTGAGTTTTGAAAAGCGGTTCATAATAGTTCATAATACGAGACCAAATACGTTTTTATCACTCGCGGAGAGTTAGCTGTAGTAAGCAGCATAATTCAAATTATAAATTTGACAAAAAAACTTTGAAAGATCCAAACTTTCATTAAATAAAAAGAGTACAAGTTTTTAAAATTTTTAAATTTCGGGTTTATTTTTAAAACGAACACAAACACATACAGGATCTCAATGAAACTTGATGTTTTCTCGAAGAGATTCCTTTTTCTTAACCATAAGCGTACATCTTTCGAGGATATGAAGGCTAGCATATTTCAAATGCTAAAACCACCAACCCACAGAAAGTGTACTAACTAAATATATATGCCGTGACCGGGATTCGATATCATGCCCGCTGGCATAGAAAACTTAAAAGCTATCCTCTACGCCATGGGCTGCGGTTCTTAGGGTGTTAAAAAATTCATTTTGTTAAATATCACAAAAAATAAAAAAAAATTCTCTGGGCAAATTTGATTTTTCACTGCAAGATTTATTTCCTTAAAATTGTTGAGAAAACGCATGGTCTAGGTCAAATCGGCAAGCTTCGGCTCTTCGACTCACAGCTTAAATATTATTTATTTCATTGAAAAACACATTTGAAAAAATAATGTTTAGCCGATGTTTGTGCTTTGTAACCTAAATCTAGAGTTTTATCCCACAATATATTATAGGTTAGACAATCTTTGAGGATTGGCATACCTTTAGAAACAAGCCGAAGCGTTCAAAGAAAAAAACAATTTCTGAATTTAATTAAATTTTATTAAAACCTTTTTTTTTTGGTTTGACACTGTTTTTGCATCGGAACATCAAGATTTTATTTTTCATTAACTGTTTTAAAACAAAGCACAATTTATTCAAATTGTCTCCAAAACACGTGTTTATTTTAAATCCATTCAATTGAGAAAGTTGAACCACAGATGACAAAAAATTGACTCATGGAGAATGTTAGTTTTCACTCAACTATGATGTATGCTGATATGAAAAATTCGACTTTTTGAGCGGAACACAACATAACTATTTTTTTATTTTTTTTGAATAAATGAATTTTAAAATAAACGCTATTTTTTCTTTAATCAAAACGTGCATTCACCAGAATTTTTCAAATTGTATTTCTAATTTTGATTTTATTAAGAACTATTCTAACCTAATTGTATTTCTAATTTTGATTTTATTAAGAACTATTCTAACCTTTTGCAAATTCTGCGATTCCCCTAGGTATTGAAAGGGTTAAATTGTTGTGGAATAAATCGATTAACTCATTTTTTCTGTTTTGACGAATGAAATGAAAAAATAAATTTTATGACATTAACGTTTAGTTTACATTAAAATTCAGAACATAAACTTTTGATAGCATTTTCATACTAAATTAAGTTTTTAAAAATTTTAAACTTAAATGATGAATTAATTTTGTCGTATAAAAAACTATTTTTTTAAATAAATGCTTGAATTTGATTAATTAAAACATGAACTAAAAACGTCAAAGCCAGATGTGTATCAGCCAATGCAAAATGTAGTCGTCCTATGCTATGCTATGCTAACTAAAAACGTCAAAATCAGATACAAGTAAGATTTGAGAAAACGAACCTGATAACTGTATTTTCGAATTGCATTAAGAAAAATGAGTTGGGACTGTAACATGACAGCTTTGATCATTGAGTTTAGAACTGAGTCATAGTTTTTTAAAAATTTTCCTACTAAACTAGGTTTCCATATTATAATATTTTTTTATAACAGATTTTTGCCAAATTTCAAGAAAATCTGCTAAAATGAAAATATTTATAAATTAATATTCATGTAAAAACAAAATATAATGATCGACTAAAAGTTATATTAGCCTACATATTGATTAGTAATTGAAATTTATCAGTTCTATAAAAATCCACTTTAATTTAATAAACGGACACAAAAGAAATTACAAAAACCTATTTGAAAGCTTAATCACTGGCTATTAGTTTTCAGATTTTGTCTATCACCTCTAGTTTTGATAATATGTTGCATGAGAAACTTTTTCGATTCGACAGATTTCGGTAAAATCGATCTTTAATAACTGATTAACTTTTGCAAACTATATTTTTATATTTATGTCGAAAAATAGAGCTGAAAAAAAAACTTAATTAATATATTGAATCAGCGCCCTTAAATTGCTCAAGATTAGCTCTTATTAACTTTGCATTTCGTTAAAATGAATTTTTTTTGCTAGTGTAATCTATAGGGGAGAATGAGGATACTTGATCCATGGGGATACTTGATTCCTTTTGCTATATCTCGAAACTGGAATGTCTTACAAAGATCATATGTTCTAGAAAAATGTGCCAAAATGAGCAAAATAACAATACTTTTAGTTTAAATTTTTTTAACAAAATAATTGTATGAGTAATTGAACTTTATTTGAAAAATTTCACAAAATGTAACTTGAAGATCTTTTTTCATTTCTTTAAAATGTTCCTTACATGGGAAAACTATGAAAAAAATATTTGTTCCAATGTATCAATCGTTCGATCGTAGAATGAACTTCATAATGCCATATTTTCAAAGCAATGGAAAACTCTCAACTGTTTTCAGAAAAAGTTTTCTAAAATGTTGATTATGGGTACAATTGATCCCCCTTTCAAACGGCATATTCTTCTTCTGAATTGATCGTTATGATTGCTGATTACGAATTTACTAATATTTATCCAAAAACTAATATTTATCAAACATTTGTCTGAAGAAATGAGCAAAAATAATTAATTTTCTTATAATTATAAAAAATAGCGCCTTTAAGTATGCAATGTCATAAGCGTTGAGACAAAGTTATAGAATTTTCTTCTTATGTCTGCTATAAATTGTGAAATTAGAACAAACATGACCAAAATAGTCAATTAACATTCAATTTCGGGGTTTTGTTTGATTTTTATACCATGATTAGGGCTTCCAGAATAAAAGATCAAGTCTCCTTCAATAGGGGATCAAGTCTCCCCTAACTTCAGAAAAATCACAATTTTTTTACTCCCACGAAAATGCTTCTAGTTCATCAACGGGTTCAAGTATCGTTCTAATTTTTGGAGCATAGAAACTTGAAGTTACAAGCTGTCAGAAAATGTCAAAGACGGCGAGTTGCTAAATTTTTCCAAAAAGATATGGTGAAAATAAGAAAAGGGGATCAAGTATCCCCACTCTCCCCTACTGACATAAAAATACATAAATTGCCATGATGCCTTAATTCTACAGGCAAATATGCTTGAAGTTAATTGTGATAATAATAAACAAGTTCTCTGCGCATATTTTAAGAAGGTGTAATATTTCAAATACATAAATAAGTTAAAATTAGGGAGATGTTGTATTTATTCACTTCAGTGTTGTTGTTCAAAATGTTATTTTCAATGATGTTCTTATCTTGCCCGATAAAAAAAAATCTAATACGACAAAACTAATCAATCCTCATTCCTTATATACTTTTAACTTTATTAGTAAAATTGATACATATGAACATAATGTTGTTTCACTTTTACTAAGCAATTAGAGAATTGATTAGTGGAATGATTATTGTTGCCGATTTACTACGTTTTTTTTTTTTTAAAAAACAATGATGCGGATCTTTCAAACTCAGAAATTTTGAAAAATTCAATGTTTAAGCTCTCATGACTCAAAAGTTTGCCGACTGCTACTGGTCTAGCTTATTTGCAGTAGCAAATTCGGTAAACAAGTTTAATTTAAAAAAAAAGAAAATAAAGAAGTTAGAAATTGAAATTTGAAACGTCTTTAAATAATTTCACACTTGTTGAATTTCAGCAAAAAAAATCTTAAAGACATAAATAGCACAAATTGATGAAATTTAAATAATTTTTATTATATGCTAAATTTGAGAACGTTTATATTTTAAGAACTGCGAAGCAATTCAAGCCGAAAAACACTGAAATTTTGTTTTCTATATCTCATAAATCACTTGATAACATTTTTGAAATTTAAAATCTTTGTGTTACCCAAAGTCTTGTGTTAAATTTTTTTAAAAATGAATAAAACTTTCGAGTGCACATTGGCTGCATGGGAAGAACGAGATATCTCGAACTCGTTCCGCAATGTGAAAAAAAAATTTTTTTTTGGAAAATTTGTGGAATAAAAGTATGTAAGAAACTTATGATGGTTGCTTCATTTTTAAGGCTCGTTCACTACTTGAAAATAGTTCGCTAATTAAAATAAAGACAAGTTGTTAACGAAGACGCATCGCTTATCGCTTCAAACCAAATTGTCGTAAACAATTCCCAAATTGGTTGAATGCGGTGAAATCGTACGTTCCTTAAAAAAATCCGTGAAATTCTCCACAAATCTGCTTGTCCTCAACCCACTATTCTCAGCTCGTTCCGGAAGATACCTTCATGCATTCCGCACCGTAGGTTTCCAGATTTCGGGGCTATCATTTTCCAGCTTTGAAACCTTCCGCAGAAAGTCAGTGATAAGCCCAACAACCGAAATGTTTTGCTATCTGCCTATCTCCCTATGTCTTAACCACCCTCACAAAACCCCCTCACAAAACCATTGCTACGCAAAGCAAACAGCAGATGGAGGGAGACCGAAAAAGAAATCAACTTAAAAATTTCCACCGATGAAAGTGCGTGCGATTGAAGATTGTGCGTGCACACGCATTTTTCCGCAGTTTTTCCGGTTCCGCTTTGTGGAAAAATCTCCCGACCACAAGAGTAGGATTTGGGTTTCCCATCCCTGAGCGACTAAAATGGTTCGCGTTTTGTTTAAATTTAAGGTTTTTTTCTTCTCCGGTCCTGGCCCGGGATTTTCGACAGCCACTCTCGAAGGAATTTGTTTTTCCCCGGAACTGAACCTGAACGTTTAGGCCTTTTCATCAATTGCCTAGTGAAAATCCCATCCCAACCTTTTTGGGTTTGGGTTTTGAGGAAAATGATCCGTATCCGATTGTGAAACCGATTTGTTTGCGCCATACTTCTGGGATTGTCGGGAATTTAAAGCAAAAAAAACGAGAGCTGTGTTGCTCGCATTTCCAGAAAACGTATTCCGGAGGCCGCCCGGTGAAATTGTACCTACTTTTCACTAGAAAATTGCCTCGGCAAATGGAAAACCAAAAAAGGTGATCATGAGCCACCAGGCAGTGGTAATCGACACAAACACGTGTGTGTGCTCCACCCTATTTCCCCCCTCCCCCTTCAAAAAGGTGGAATGTGCAAATGTGTGTAATTTGAGATAACAATCGACGCCATTGCTTGTATGTTTGTTTGCTTGGGCTGCTGACTGGGTGCTTGGAAATGTGAAAATTGCCCCTGTAGGTTTTATTTGAATAATTCAGCAACAATTTGAAATGGGTTTTCTTCTCGCGCCGAATTGTAAATTGTATCGTTCTGTTACAAATGGTTCAAATTTGAGCCGCAACCTTAAATTGTAGGAAACTTTCACACAAATTACATATTTATATAAGCCTCTCAAGAATTTTTCTTCACATAAAATTAAGTTGTACAACATTAAACCTTCATATTCTGCATTTTGTGCATAAGAATGCTCCTCAAGAATTTTTCAAAAAAAAAATCTGGAAAAATCGTTTTTGAAAAATTGACCACTAACCAAATTAAAAAAAATTGACAAAATTGACAAAATTGACAAAATTGACAAAATTGACAAAATTGACAAAATTGACAAAATTGACAAAATTGACAAAATTGACAAAATTGACAAAATTGACAAAATTGACAAAATTGACAAAATTGACAAAATTGACAAAATTGACAAAATTGACAAAATTAACAAAATTGACAAAATTGACAAAATTGACAAAATTGACAAAATTGACAAAATTGACAAAATTGACAAAATTGACAAAATTGACAAAATTGACAAAATTGACAAAATTGACAAAATTGACAAAATTGACAAAATTGACAAAATTGACAAAAATGACAAAAATGACAAAAATGACAAAAATGACAAAAATGACAAAAATGACAAAAATGACAAAAATGACAAAAATGACAAAAATGACAAAAATGACAAAAATGACAAAAATGACAAAAATGACAAAAATGACAAAAATTACAAAATGACAAAAATGACAAAAATGACAAAAATGACAAAAATGACAAAAATGACAAAAATGACAAAAATGACAAAAATGACAAAAATGACAAAAATGACAAAAATGACAAAAATGACAAAAATGACAAAAATGACAAAAATGACAAAAATGACAAAAATGACAAAAATGACAAAAATGACAAAAATGACAAAAATGACAAAAATGACAAAAATGACAAAAATGACAAAAATGACAAAAATGACAAAAATGACAAAAATGACAAAAATGACAAAAATGACAAAAATGACAAAAATGACAAAAATGACAAAAATGACAAAAATGACAAAAATGACAAAAATGACAAAAATGACAAAAATGACAAAAATGACAAAAATGACAAAAATGACAAAAATGAAAAAAATGACAAAAATGACAAAAATGACAAAAATGACAAAAATGACAAAAATGACAAAAATGACAAAAATGACAAAAATGACAAAAATGACAAAAATGACAAAAATGACAAAAATGACAAAAATGACAAAAATGACAAAAATGACAAAAATGACAAAAATGACAAAAATGACAAAAATGACAAAAATGACAAAAATGACAAAAATGACAAAAATGACAAAAATGACAAAAATGACAAAAATGACAAAAATGACAAAAATGACAAAAATGACAAAAATGACAAAAATGACAAAAATGACAAAAATGACAAAAATGACAAAAATGACAAAAATGACAAAAATGACAAAAATGACAAAAATGACAAAAATGACAAAAATGACAAAAATGACAAAAATGACAAAAATGACAAAAATGACAAAAATGACAAAAATGACAAAAATGACAAAAAATGACAAAAATGACAAAAATGACAAAAATGACAAAAATGACAAAAATGACAAAAATGACAAAAATGACAAAAATGACAAAAATGACAAAAATGACAAAAATGACAAAATGACAAAAATGACAAAAATGACAAAAATGACAAAAATGACAAAAATGACAAAAATGACAAAAATGACAAAAATGACAAAAATGACAAAAATGACAAAAATGACAAAAATGACAAAAATGACAAAAATGACAAAAATGACAAAAATGACAAAAATGACAAAAATGACAAAAATGACAAAATGACAAAAATGACAAAATGACAAAAATGACAAAAATGACAAAAATGACAAAAATGACAAAAATGACAAAAATGACAAAAATGACAAAAATGACAAAAATGACAAAAATGACAAAAATGACAAAAATGACAAAAATGACAAAAATGACAAAAATGACAAAAATGACAAAAATGACAAAAATGACAAAAATGACAAAAATGACAAAAATGACAAAAATGACAAAAATGACAAAAATGACAAAAATGACAAAAATGACAAAATGACAAAAATGACAAAAATGACAAAAATGACAAAAATGACAAAAATGACAAAAATGACAAAAATGACAAAAATGACAAAAATGACAAAAATGACAAAAATGACAAAAATGACAAAAATGACAAAAATGACAAAAATGACAAAAATGACAAAAATGACAAAAATGACAAAAATGACAAAAATGACAAAAATGACAAAAATGACAAAAATGACAAAAATGACAAAAATGACAAAAATGACAAAAATATGACAAAAATGACAAAAATGACAAAAATGACAAAAATGACAAAAATGACAAAAATGACAAAAATGACAAAAATGACAAAAATGACAAAAATGACAAAAATGACAAAAATGACAAAAATGACAAAAATGACAAAAATGACAAAAATGACAAAAATGACAAAAATGACAAAAATGACAAAAATGACAAAAATGACAAAAATGACAAAAATGACAAAAATGACAAAAATGACAAAAATGACAAAAATGACAAAAATGACAAAAATGACAAAAATGACAAAAATGACAAAAATGACAAAAATGACAAAAATGACAAAAATGACAAAAATGACAAAAATGACAAAAATGACAAAAATGACAAAAATGACAAAAATGACAAAAATGACAAAAATGACAAAAATGACAAAAATGACAAAAATGACAAAAATGACAAAAATGACAAAAATGACAAAAATGACAAAAATGACAAAAATGACAAAAATGACAAAAATGACAAAAATGACAAAAATGACAAAAATGACAAAAATGACAAAAATGACAAAAATGACAAAAATGACAAAAATGACAAAAATGACAAAAATGACAAAAATGACAAAAATGACAAAAATGACAAAAATGACAAAAATGACAAAAATGACAAAAATGACAAAAATGACAAAAATGACAAAAATGACAAAAATGACAAAAATGACAAAAATGACAAAAATGACAAAAATGACAAAAATGACAAAAATGACAAAAATGACAAAAATGACAAAAATGACAAAAATGACAAAAATGACAAAAATGACAAAAATGACAAAAATGACAAAAATGACAAAAATGACAAAAATGACAAAAATGACAAAAATGGCAAAAATGGCAAAAATGGCAAAAATGACAAAAATGACAAAAATGACAAAAATGACAAAAATGACAAAAATGACAAAAATGACAAAAATGACAAAAATGACAAAAATGACAAAAATGACAAAAATGACAAAAATGACAAAAATGACAAAAATGACAAAAATGACAAAAATGACAAAAATGACAAAAATGACAAAAATGACAAAAATGACAAAAATGACAAAAATGACAAAAATGACAAAAATGACAAAAATGACAAAAATGACAAAAATGACAAAAATGACAAAAATGACAAAAATGACAAAAATGACAAAAATGACAAAAATGACAAAAATGACAAAAATGACAAAAATGACAAAAATGACAAAAATGACAAAAATGACAAAAATGACAAAAATGACAAAAATGACAAAAATGACAAAAATGACAAAAATGACAAAAATGACAAAAATGACAAAAATGACAAAAATGACAAAAATGACAAAAATGACAAAAATGACAAAAATGACAAAAATGACAAAAATGACAAAAATGACAAAAATGACAAAAATGACAAAAATGACAAAAATGACAAAAATGACAAAAATGACAAAAATGACAAAAATGACAAAAATGACAAAAATGACAAAAATGACAAAAATGACAAAAATGACAAAAATGACAAAAATGACAAAAATGACAAAAATGACAAAAATGACAAAAATGACAAAAATGACAAAAATGACAAAAATGACAAAAATGACAAAAATGACAAAAATGACAAAAATGACAAAAATGACAAAAATGACAAAAATGACAAAAATGACAAAAATGACAAAAATGACAAAAATGACAAAAATGACAAAAATGACAAAAATGACAAAAATGACAAAAATGACAAAAATGACAAAAATGACAAAAATGACAAAAATGACAAAAATGACAAAAATGACAAAAATGACAAAAATGACAAAAATGACAAAAATGACAAAAATGACAAAAATGACAAAAATGACAAAAATGACAAAAATGACAAAAATGACAAAAATAACAAAAATGACAAAAATGACAAAAATGACAAAAATGACAAAAATGACAAAAATGACAAAAATGACAAAAATGACAAAAATGACAAAAATGACAAAAATGACAAAAATGACAAAAATGACAAAAATGACAAAAATGACAAAAATGACACAAAAATGACACAAAATGACACAAAAATGACACAAAATTGCCACAAAACTGACACAAAAATGACACAAAATTGACACAAAATTGACACAAAATTGACACAAAATTGATACAAAATTGACACAAAAATGACACAAAAATTACACAAAAATAACACAAAAATGACAAAAAAAATGACAAAAAAAATGACACAAAAAATGACACAGAAATGACACAAAAATGACACAAAAATGGCACTTAAATAGCACAAAAGTGACACAAAAATAACACAAAAATGACACGAAAATGACACAAAATTGTCATAAAAATTATACAAAATTTCACAAAAATGAAACAAAAATGACCCATAAATGACACAAAAACAACATGAAAATAACACAAAAATAACACAAAAATTACTCAAAAATTACACAAAAATGATTAAATTAAAATGATTCAATTGCAATCAATTGAAAACAGTTCTTTATTGCTATTTTATAATGATGAATCGAACTGAAAATCGAGAATCCTGAACTGGATACAGTATCCGAAATTTGAAAAGAGAATTACATACAATTAGGATTTTGATAATATGGAATCAGAACCGCTGGAAAAAGTTTAATCTCATTTGAAATTTTATGTTCAGAAACGATTTTCTATCAATAAGCATGAAAAATTTGAAAAACTGACGCAGAATTCTGAACCTGTGATTAGTTTTCGAGTTTTTGGCATTATCTCTTTGTTAAACTTAAGATTGTTACTCTCGAATAACTTTACTTATGAGTCATGAGTCCTTCACCATTAATTTTTTCCAATCTTTTATCATTTTTAATACACAAACGCTTCATATTAGCCTACATTATAAACCATAACATTTCCCCGAAATTTACTAAATCAAATCCGGATTTAGCAATGGGCACTTTGGCGGTACTCCCTTGGGCCGGATGATTGGTCTGCATATTTGAATAATCGGCTCACACCCAAGCCAAGCAAGGGTTGACCGTCGCTCGTCGTCGTTGGCTTAGTCAGAATTTTACTAAATTGTATGCTGCCTCGTGTATTTGTGATGAGGATGATGTACATTCTCGTCGAACATCGTGCATCGGTAGGCACCTGTCCAGATTGTAAATTATTCTCTGTCTCTCTCTCGTTCGATACCCGAAGCCGGATTCCATCAGCATTCCGGCAAAGGCCGCCGCATCCGGAGGATGTGTTTGGCCATTCCCCGGCACAAGCACGCTGCTCATTTTACCCCCATGTTCCGTAATTTTGGGCTACCAACAAGGGCTTTGGTGAGATACCAACGCAAGTTTGTGTACTTTGGGTGTTTTTTTTTTTATTGGGGAACGTTTATGTTTACCAAACGAATTTGTTTGCATCACGCGTAATTCCTATAAATTAATTTGCAAATTTATTCCCATAAAACCGCACACGTTGTTGGTGCTCTCGACTCCCTCAAAAGGATGTGCGGGTGTGAGTGTGAGTGAAATAGTGGCTGGGTCTGACCGATGATGATGATGATCGTTCATCGGTTTTCGACACCACTTAGTGTTTTTTTTCTGGGAGTTTGGGGGAAGGCTTCTCGGAAGAATAAAAAAAGTCCCAAAAACAACAGAGCTGAGTTTAAAAAGTACCGGTTCAATCCACGAACCTGACCCCGGACATATGTTTACGGTGAGGTTTTTTGCCGCATTTTTTTCTGTCCTCTCACAGGAACACCCACCGAAAAATTGTTCAAACCAAAAATCTGCACAATGTCCTCCATAGGGAGAATGGGCTTGTGATTTTATTTTTTGGCAGAGAAACTGGTCCCGAACTTGAGTTGTTGTTTTTTCCCTCACTTTCGTCCCACGCTCGTTCAGAACATGTTTGATTCCTCTGGCCGCCCCCAATTTGTCGAACAACACGTGTTGGAATTAATTGGTCAACTATTTGATCAATAAATATATGCATTTTCCCCCACCCTTCGGTAGAACAAACTGAACCCATCGAAAGGGTGCGTGCCAATCGACAATTTGCATTTGATATCGATATGCGGGGATGCTTTTTGATACTAGTATTGGAACATCGTCGTTCCGGATTTAATATCCATAATGCTCCAATTTATTTCGTCGAGTCGAAACCATTTATGCGTAGGATTGTAGTTTGAACTTGTTTAGAAATAACGATTTTGGTTTTCAATTATACTACTGCTTTTGGTTGAAATAGAGACAAGAATTGTTAGATTTTTTATGCCTGAAGTGC
Source organism: Uranotaenia lowii (assembly GCF_029784155.1). NCBI lineage: Eukaryota > Metazoa > Arthropoda > Insecta > Diptera > Culicidae > Uranotaenia > Uranotaenia lowii. The sequence goes on along the minus strand of NC_073692.1, from coordinate 405,315,424 downwards.
AAATAGGAAACAAAAAGGCTATTCAGCATCATTATGAGTCATCAATAGAGTTCATCAGTAAGTGAATCTAATCAAAACAAACCGAAACAGCGCTTTTGCTTATCCTGAACTGCTATTCAAAAGCATTGGCTGATTGACATCGATTGGCAAACATAAATAAACAAACCATTCCTGCAAGGCAGGAACGACCGAGAAAATGCTTTTGCCATCTCGGTGACGTTATTTTAGGAATTCACCATCCCCGCACCGAAAGCATTCTTGCTGGCTCACATTGTAGCACATCGCAATGCAATGTGATCTGGGAATGCACCAAAGTCATTGTTATATGGTCGGTCAATGTATTGCATTGATAAAGAAAAGCATTTGAAGAATGAGATGCCAGAAATTTTCCCACAAGCAGCCAACTGTTTCCTATCACAACAGGTTGTAGAGAAAATTGTGCATGCTGTTAAAGCAGTATTTTCAGTGTTGACTTAAAAAACCAAAGGCTGCTTACAACTGAGATTATGAATGATGAATGATGTTAAAAAAAATGTAAAATTACGTCTACTTTCAATATCACTTTTACAAACTTATCAAATGTGAAAACTTGAAAGTAACCTGTGTCATTGTTGGAACATTTTTGTGTATTTCTTGAGTGAATTTTGTGTAATTTTTGAGTAATTTTTATGAAATTTTTGTGAAATTTATGTTTTTTTTTGTGTTATTTTTGTATATTTTGTGGAATTTTTGTGTAATTTTCGTGTAATTTTAACATGATTTTTGTGTCATTTTTGTTTATATTTGTTTATTTTTGTTCATTTTCGTGCCATTTTTGTAATTTTTGTAATTTATGTAATTTTTGTCATTTTTGTCATTATTGTCATTTTTGTCATTTTTGTAATTTTTTTCATTTCTGTCATTTTTGTCATTTTTGTCATTTTTGTCATTTTTGGTCATTTTTGTCATTTTTGTCATTTTTGTCATTTTTGTCATTTTTGTCATATTTGTCATTTTTGTCATTTTTGTCATTTTTGTCATTTTTGTCAATTTTGTCATTTTTGTCATTTTTGTCATTTTTGTCATTTTTGTCATTTTTGTCATTTTTGTCATTTTTGTCATTTTTGTCATTTTTGTCATTTTTGTCATTTTTGTCATTTTTGTCATTTTTGTCATTTTTGTCATTTTTGTCATTTTTGTCATTTTTGTCATTTTTGTCAGTCTAGTCATTTTTGTCATTTTTGTCATTTTTGTCATTTTTGTCATTTTTGTCATTTTTGTGATTTTTGTCATTTTTGTAATTTTTGTCATTTTTGTCATTTTTGTCATTTTTGTCATTTTTGTCATTTTTGTCATTTTTGTCAATTTTGTCATTTTTGTCATTTTTGTCATTTTTGTCATTTTTGTCATTTTTGTCATTTTTCTCATTTTTCTCATTTTTGTCATTTTTCTCATTTTTGTCATTTTTGTCATTTTTGTCATTTTTGTCATTTTTGTCATTTTTGTCATTTTTGTCATTTTTGTCATTTTTGTCATTTTTGTCATTTTTGTCATTTTTGTCGTTTTTGTCATTTTTGTCAGTCTAGTCATTTTTGTCATTTTTGTCATTTTTGTCATTTTTGTCATTTTTGTCATTTTTGTCATTTTTGTCATTTTTGTCATTTTTGTCATTTTTGTCATTTTTGTCATTTTTGTCATTTTTGTCATTTTTGTCATTTTTGTCATTTTTGTCATTTTTGTCATTTTTGTCATTTTTGTCATTTTTGTCATTTTTGTCATTTTTGTCATTTTTGTCATTTTTGTCATTTTTGTCATTTTTGTCATTTTTGTCATTTTTGTCATTTTTGTCATTTTTGTCATTTTTGTCATTTTTGTCATTTTTGTCATTTTTGTCATTTTTGTCATTTTTGTCATTTTTGTCATTTTTGTCATTTTTGTCATTTTTGTCATTTTTGTCATTTTTGTCATTTTTGTCATTTTTGTCATTTTTGTCATTTTTGTCATTTTTGTCATTTTTGTCATTTTTGTCATTTTTGTCATTTTTGTCATTTTTGTCATTTTTGTCATTTTTGTCATTTTTGTCATTTTTGTCATTTTTGTCATTTTTGTCATTTTTGTCATTTTTGTCATTTTTGTCATTTTTGTCATTTTTGTCATTTTTGTCATTTTTGTCATTTTTGTCATTTTTGTCATTTTTGTCATTTTTGTCATTTTTGTCATTTTTGTCATTTTTGTCATTTTTGTCATTTTTGTCATTTTTGTCATTTTTGTCATTTTTGTCATTTTTGTCATTTTTGTCATTTTTGTCATTTTTGTCATTTTTGTCATTTTTGTCATTTTTGTCATTTTTGTCATTTTTGTCATTTTTGTCATTTTTGTCATTTTTGTCATTTTTGTCATTTTTGTCATTTTTGTCATTTTTGTCATTTTTGTCATTTTTGTCATTTTTGTCATTTTTGTCATTTTTGTCATTTTTGTCATTTTTGTCATTTTTCTCATTTTTGTCATTTTTGTCATTTTTGAGCTTGAGCTTGAGCTTAGATAAACCGTACATTTCAGTAGTTGCTACTCCGTGATTGACAAGAACCATCAAAATTGTACATAGATCCAAATAAATGGGGCTTGGGATTAGCTTACCATTTTCTGTGTACACGTTTCGAAGGTTCTTTATCTTATATGGTCAATAACGGCGCCGGCCACGTCCTTACGGTTCATCGGGGAAAGGGAAGGATTATTAGTTCGACTTCCGTTGCTACTAGAGACCGAATACACCTCTAAATCTCCACGGTCGTCACAGGAAGGGTGGTTTGTTAGTGGGGAGGGTAAATAGGATCTGGATTCCCTTTGGGAAGGGATGTGATCAAAGCAAAGTTAAATATTTAATGATCGTCGCGTCGCACACTATCGAGTACATCGCGTTTTTATTTAGAACAAATACGTCCTAATGTGGCATTGTCATACACATAGAATGCATTAAGCACCAGTGCAACTTTGAAGATTATCGCGCGTTTAAAACGAGAAAAGCAAGAATATCCTAATGAGAAAAAATGTAACGCATTATGCAAACGGGGAGAGAAAGAGAAAAAAATAAAGCTCGGGATGAATAAGCCTCCGAAGCTTAAAATTCTTAGAGAAAAAAAAGAAAGAAAAAAAACGCCTCCGATCGCGCCTCGCTTATCTGATGTACCTACTCTTTTCCCAAGCAACCGAACGGAGGAGAAAATCTCCATTGTTGCTCTCTTGCAGCATTAAGACACTTTATTTATAAACACCGACAACCGAATTAACCGATCATCGACGCTAAAACACACACAACGAACCGACCCGACTGACGGAAAAGTTATCCATTACCGGAAGAGAAAAAAAAAATAACCGCATTTGAAATAATTAATATTGATATCATCATACACGTACAAAACACTTTTATCGCGCGCTTAAAACCAAAAGAAAACACGTCCAAAAAAGTTTCTTTTGAAAACAGAGAAACATGCCAAAAAAGTGTTGTTTAGACTAGAAATTAAAAGCAACATATACTTATCTTGTTCTGATGTTGTACATTAAATATTTACAGCGGTCACAATATACAAACACGAAGCTTTTTCTGAAAAAGCAAGCACTGCGCCATCTATCTTTTAAAACCAATCTTAACACGATTACAGCGCTATCTCCTTCCGAAAAATGACATCGCACTTTCGTTAAAGCTCTTCAACAGCCATGTTGGCGTCATCACACCACCAAAAATAAAACGAAGCAATCAGTGCACTTGAATTAAAAATTGAAAATTCGATTGATCCATCGCGCTATTCATTATACCACCTTGATTAACATTGGTCCAAACACTAAACATATCGACTTAACAAATGAAACAGAATAAAAATTAACTCTATCACTATAAAATCAACTACTTCTTCCACTCATGGAAAATCACACCCTATACTAGGCAGTGCTTCCAGATCTCCCCCTCCATTTTTGTCATTTTTGTCATTTTTGTCATTTTTGTCATTTTTGTCATTTTTGTCATTTTTGTCATTTTTGTCATTTTTGTCATTTTTGTCATTTTTGTCATTTTTGTCATTTTTGTCATTTTTGTCATTTTTGTCATTTTTGTCATTTTTGTCATTTTTGTCATTTTTGTCATTTTTGTCATTTTTGTCATTTTTGTCATTTTTGTCATTTTTGTCATTTTTGTCATTTTTGTCATTTTTGTCATTTTTGTCATTTTTGTCATTTTTGTCATTTTTGTCATTTTTGTCGTTTTTGTCATTTTTGTCATTTTTGTCATTTTTGTCATTTTTTTCGTTTTTGTATCTTTTGAAATAATCTGTTATTGCAATTTATTGGAAAGAACTTTTTCTTGGTTTGATTTGCTTGACAACAGATATTTGGGATAAATATGTCATTCTTCTTGAGCCTTCGAAGTGAAAAAACGATACTGACCCTGATTTTTCTCCGGCAAACTATTTATGCGAGCATTTGGTCCAATCAAAATAATAAAACGTAAATTACTTTATAAACTTTTTGGAAGCCTGAGAAACATCCTTAACTAATATCCCAGACAGCCAGAAGTCGCATTTTCTTTTACAGATTACATCGTATAGAATGTTATTCATACTCATTTTCGTATATCTGCACCTACAATGTGCGGTCCATGCATATTCTTTATCGTATTTAAAAGCATTGCATGATTTTATTTCGACAAGAAGAGAGACTCGTAATTATGTACATATGAACTCGACCTTTGTGTACGATAATTCGCATAAAATCCGTGAAACGACCGATATACGGTGATCAGCCGTGACTAAGAGATTTTGTCGTGCTATGCATAAAATAATTCGAAATAAAAAACGTATATAACTGCATTGATTCGTAATAATGTGCATGCAATCGTATACCTTTGCAAATTAATTCGCATGTCTGGTTTTCGTAAAACGTATTTGCTGGCAATCGCAAAAGAATACAAAAAAATTCAATAAAATCGTTTATGATGATGGGACATCGATGATTGGAATCGTATTAAAGGAGGCTTCAAAATGTTGGTCTATTTTTAGATCATCGATGACGTGTTCTACGATTTTAAAGATTTAAGTTATAGAAATATACGATTTGCTTTTGGTTTAATGCCTTTGAAGCAAATCCTCTTGAATTTATATATTCCAGATAGCGTCGAGGAACCATCATGAGCTGCAGATCGTATGGTCAGGGGATCAAGTCCAGGTCAGGCAAATAATAAATTTGTACGATATAAACTTGAATTTGGCAGCAAAAAAAGCATTTTTTTTGAAATAATCTTATTATTATTATTTTTGGGAATGAATAAACCAATTGGTTTAAAATACAAAAATAATAATAATCTTATTTTTATTGAACTGACGGAAAATGAGAGCCTTGCACTCAAGTCGCAAAAGACGACCAAACAAGTCGTCAAACTTTCCATATTGTTACGAAAAATGTCGTATATTACATCCTCAATCATCTATATGATGATGTAAATTGTCATAGTATATTCCAAAAAGAATCAGGGTAGTCGTAAATGATGCGCATGACAAGTCGTGCAAATCGTAATTCAATACAATCCAAATCAAGAATATGTTTGCTAATGTACCTATATGGCCTCCAAAATTATACGTATATACTGGTTTTGCTACATTATATACGATATGTTTACACGTATATTTGCACGTATATTTCCGTTGCGAATTCGAAATACCCACCAAATGGTTGTCTGGGATGCAATCTGTATTCTTATATTCGAGAATTGAAATTTCAAAGACATTTAATCGATTTAACTTGGAGCTAAATCAGTTGTCACTTAAATCCTTCATATGTTTCCTCAACTGAATAATGCATCAAGATTGAATTATTTCCTGCCACAGAGAAGACAAAAACTTTAATACACAGATCATCACTCCCGTGGAACGATAACGCGCGCGAAACGGAAACAGCAGAGGAAGAACAAAAATTCAATCCTCGTAAAACAATTTACGATGTCAGGCAATAAACACTTTTCATTCATATTTTTTCCGGCCGCGAACCATCATCCCCCCTTACCCAACACAAAAAGGAGTGGGGTCGGGAGACAAGAAAAGTCAACTCGCCGAAACTTTGAGGAAGCCACGCGACGACGACGTCATTCCGTAACTGCGGGTTCTCACCCGTTGTTGGCTGTCCTGAGCGCGTCATCATGTCATAAAAATTTCATCACTGCCTCAAGTGTTATATGATTTAAATGGGTGGATGTGATGATTTTTGTTTTACTGCATATTTCATCAAAAACGATCATTTTGGTGAATAAGTTTGGTTTGAAAATGCAGTGTATTCTATTGAAATTTTTTAACCAATTATACTGAAATCTTAAGTTATACAAACCTTAATTTTCTTTTCGAAAAGTCGTAGAAACCAACACCTACCCTGAAACTGCTCAAGAATGTTACGTTAACGATTTGGTTGAGAGATTCATCAACTTTTCTTCCTAGAGCTCCAAAAAAATCATCCCCACATCGTCCTCTGGACGTCATAATTTGACAATGACTTTCGCGACGACTTTTAAGCCGGCTGCGGGCGTCCTTTCAAAGCTGGTAAGGGGGGATGATTTCCACCATAATATGTTGTTCTACGTCGTCAAATTATGCCTTGGCTATCATCAAATGGGTGAGCTCACCAGTTTCCAGGAAGGACCACCTAAAAACAAGGGAAATCTAGAGGATGAGAAAGATCACACAAAGTCTTTAGACCGACCAGCATCTTTTACTCGGGAGCTGTTTATGGAAATTTTACGAGCAATGAAATGGCTCCGTGAACAAAAGTTTGTAGGAAATCATAATTGAATAGATAATATCACCAGCCAGCCAGGGTTTCATCTGTCATTCTGGTCTTTTGGCTCGCAGTCAATGTTCTTTAAAACCGGGGAGCCAGCCGGATGAATGTCACGTGACCATCGTTGAACAACTTAATTTTTGCTGCCACAGAAGAGTAGAGACAAAAACGATTGAGCTCCAGGCTTATTGTTTGGACAATTATGGTGGTGCTGACTTTTTGATTGCTGCCTACCCCCCGCTTAAATTGTGACTATTTATCTTTTCCGAAAAGAAACGTGCCAAAGTAATGGGAGGGATGAGTGATTGTTTTAAGTTATGCAGTATCATCATCAACGTCTCGTCACAGTCGGTTGATGATGGAGAATAATTCAAAACAATTATCTTCAATTGACGCTCGCGAGCTAATGGGAGGATCATTTGAATTGATAGCTTTGATAAGTCAACTTGAGCCGTTCTTAGCTGGGACTCTGTTATTTAAAGTTATTAACATATTCTCTTCTTTTTTCCAGGTAACCACGCGATTTGATGAAAAAAGGCGTTGCATCTATGAGTTGTATGTATAAAACTCTCATTGAAAGATTATTTTTTTAATATATATTTACTTGAAAAATCTTGAAAGAATTTCAAAAGTATAAAAGCGAGATATTAGATTTCCAATCTAAAAACAATTTTCTCATAAACTTTCAAAAATTTGGAATAAACTTACAATAATTGATATGAAATTTCTTCATTGAGCAAACTGTTGTTAACATCTTTTTTCAAATAAAGATAACAATATTTTTCAATTTTTTTTAGAACTGTTGATTGCAAAATAGCTTAGATAGAATTTGATTTCCAAAATATAAAATTGGCAGCTTTTTGTTTTAAAGTTTCTGTGAAAGATTTCAAGAAACGAAAGGGTAGAATGGGGATACTTGATCCCCTTTTTTCATTTTTATCATATCTTTTTGGGAAAAATTTATGAATTCACCGTCTTTTGCATTTTCTGACAACGTTTAATTTCAAGTTTTTATGCTTCAAAATTTTGAACGATAAATGAACCCGAAAATGAACTAGACGCATTTGCGTGAGACGAAAAAAAGTGATATTATTTAAATTAAAGGAGACTTGATCCTTTTCTTAAGAAGACTCAATCCTGAATTCAGAGTGCCCTGACCCTTGACATAAATCTACCAAAATCCAAAGGTGAAAATATTTAGCTATTTTAGTACTCGTTTCACAGTTTGTAAATATTTCCTTTGTCTGAGACAAAGAGAAATCTAAAAGTTTGTCCACTACCAAGGTTGCCGAAAAAAGTTCTGTATTTTTGAGAATAAAAATTCTGACTTTCTGTGATTTTACCCAAAAATTTTGCGATGCTTTTCTGTGATGCTTTCCTCTAATTTCTTTGAAACTTCATGATAAATTGAGTCTTTTTTAGATTTAAGTTGAGTAAAATCAACTAAAACTACCAATCTTATCAAACTTTACTGAATACAAAGTAAAAATCTAAATTTTATATTGGCCTAAAAAATATAATTTTGGAAATCCCTTCAAAATTCAAAAATTTTGAGAAATCTGTGAATTATTCAAAATTCTGTGTTCTGTGATACAGATTCTGTGATGAAAAATTGCTCAAAATTGTTATGATATTACAGATTTTTCTGTGATTTCGGCAACCTTGTTTACTACCCAATTGTCATTGCATACTTTAAGGCGCAATTTTATAGTTTAAAGATAAATACTGTATTTTAGTCCTTTTTAACAGACAGTCACTGGATAAATATTAGTTAATGGACAAATTTCTGTAACTTCGTGATAACCAATGATCGTATCCTTGTAAAAATGCGCCGCAAAAATTGTCAGTAGTGTTGTCAATTTTGTCATGGTAACCAAGAAAAAACATTACTATGTAATTCCTTTGCAACATTTCTTTCTCAACACCTCTCTTTCCACCACATTGATTCTCCCCTACAGTTATCTATCTACTTTATCTAGTTTTTCTTTTCAAATCGCTAATACAATGTGATTTGATGTTGAACCAAAGTTCAAAGGTAGGTCTAGATAAGGATAACTGTCTCATGCTTTAAAGGTTCAACTAAAAATTTAACCCTGAAGAATCCAAATTATATTATTCGCTGAAAATTTTACAGCAGCATGTTTTTATGATTACTAACAACTTTTGCTCTACAAAAACTTTATGGATGAGGAACATTCTTTGACAATTTCTGCAAAAATTGCATAAGCACAGGGGCGAAATAACTTGACCTCCACTCTCTTTTTGGTTGAAGTTTTCACACACTTCTCAAGTAACACAGATTAAGAGCATCATAGTTTTTTTTTTATGCAGCTAGTTTTATTATGGTCATGAAAAAAGCAAAGATTCGGCTTAGACTCAAACATTTTTTGAAACTGGATAAGACCTTCAAATTGATGAATAAAAAGGTATGGGAGAGTGGGGAATCATGGGCCACTTTTTTCGTTAACCCATAATTTCTTTATTATAGAAGATAAAATGAAAATAAAAACTTGTATGGTTTTCTACATTTTCAAGGTATCACAAGGTATTTTTTAAATTTTCAATAAGTTATTTTCCCCAAATTCTGCCTTTTTTAAAAAAAGCAATATTTTTTGAATACTGAAAAATGGTGGGAAATCGTGGGCCACTAAATCCAAATTGACCAAATAACATGAAAGTTTATGAGTTGACCCAAAACTGTGATTTCATAATTCATTTCGTTATTTTAAAGCAATTTCAGATGATGAAATAAAAAAGAAAGCTGTGTATGATCGAATAGATTCCAAAACCTGGTACGCGAACGTTTTAGCAAAATTCCTTATATAGATGGACAAAATATTTTTCATAACTCTTCATTTGGCATAAGAAAACTGTTAAGATAGAGAAAACGAATTTTAAGTTCAGAACGTGTATAAAAAACATAAAAATATAAATAGTTAAAAATGTGTGGCCCACGATTCCCCACAAGCTATGATTTGCAAATTGGTTGCGTTTGTGTGACTTATTGATGTTTCATCAAAAATTCCTTTTCCACGTGAAAGATCAAGACAAAACTAAGATCATAAGCGTATGAGCTTTTTTTTGTTATGAACTTTAGGTTCCCCATCGATACAATTAGCGGGTGTATTTTTAATTATGAAAGTAAATTTTTCTAACTTTTTTAAGCTTGATAAATAAAAGAAGCATATGATGCGTATTTAATTCTACAACATATAGAAATATATGCTCACGCAAAGCGACGACGATGACAGTTGGTTCGAGATTTTTATCTCAACACAGATCTGATATATTAAAAGTGGCCCACGTTTCCCCATGGCCCTCAATACCCCACTCTCCCCTACAATTTAGAGTAAAAGTAAAAAACACAAAAAACAGTTAAACCAAACAATTTTATCAAAGAAACGCTACGAGAAGAACTGATATGATCTATTTTGCAACACTCATCATTATGAACTCCCTTTTCGCAAACTGTTGAAACAAAATGGAAACAAATGGATAAAAATTTACGAGATATGATGAATAACTTGAAGTCAAGCAAACCAAATTCTATAGATACTGAAAAATCTATCTCAATTATTTCAAACTTTTACAGCAAGAGGCAGTCAATATTGTCGGGCTTGGCCGAAGAAAGTACCGGCCCATGAAGAGAAGGGGGGGGGGGGGGGTTTGGTGGTGGTTTTTTGACAACATTTTTCCCATAAAATTTTTGCTTGAGGAATTCATTCATAATGAATATTAAAAAAATTGAAGGTGTAACTATTCAGCGATTGCGTTAGGCCGGAACAAATTTCAAATCCTTCTTATGTCACTCGGAGTTGGAACATCGCAAGGGGAAGGGGGACAATAAAAAATAATCCGAAAAACAAATAAATTGGAACAAATTGTACGAAAACTTGTAGGCAACAAAATTGCATACTGTATTATTGCACAAAACCTACAAATCTAGGTTTTTTTTAATCAAAAAATTCAATTTAATGAAGAATACAAAAGGTGAAATAACTCTTATTTTCCCAAATTTAGTTTTCAGGTCTTGTAATCTTTCGGATACTTGAGTTTTTTTTTCGAAATTAATTTAAAATACTTCAAACTTTAATTATTTCCCCCTTCGTGTTTTTATGAAATTTCGTAGAGGGGGGGGGGTTGTCAAAAGGAGTAATTGATATAAGTTCCAGCCTTATTTCAAATGGAAATTAGGTATTTATATTAAATCTAAACTTTAAAAATATTCGAAAGCTCGAGATCTTGCAAATTTTTTAATGTGGATTAAAACAAAATAAATAAAAGATTTTATAGAAAATGATTCGAGATTAGAGAGAAAAACTTTAGTATAAGGTTGCCAGAAATTTTTTAGTACGTATCCGGACATGACAAACCGGGCTATTTTCATCTAAAAACCGGGCAAAATTCGGGCATTTGATTTCAAAATGGTCGGCAAAAATCCTGGCAATATCCGGGCAAATTTGGTCAAAACCTAAAAATTTCTCATCAAAAAATAAAAAAAAATGAAAAAAAAATTTTCACCAAAATTTATCAACAGGTTTTAAATTGTATTTTAGGTTTTCTAAAACATCTTTCATGATAATTTTTATAAAACTTGCTCAGAAAATTTCGATTTGATAATAAAAAAACCATAACATAATTTGTTTTTTAATGTGTGATTTGTGAATGAAAATGAGAATAAACCCGGGCAAAATCCGGACTTTTCCAATGAAATCCGAGCAACCGGGCCGAACCGGATTTTTTCAAAATTTTATATTAAATATCCAGGCAAACCCGGATAAAATCAGGTAATCTGGCAACCTTACTTTAGTAGATACTTAAATTTAAAAAAAAAAACAATAAGGTTACTCTTTTCAACTACAAAATATTCGGAAATCAAAGTAAACGATTAAGTTTGCAGTTCAAATCAGAAAAATTTCGTACGCTTGTAACCTCGACTGAAATTATAAATTTTAGTTTGGAACTTTGTTTCTGAATAATTTTCTATATAAATAATGTTAAACACCAATTAAATAAATTAATAGCTTTATTTTTGCTGAAAGCTTAAGGACAAGTTCTTTTACCAATATAAATTCATCATTAATAATATTTAGCACAATTAGAATCCTGTGAATATTTGGAAAACCTTGAAACTTGAATTTTTCAAAGAACGAAATTTTCATAATGAATCTAAATTTTACTATTTATTTTTGGTTTCTCTAGTTTGTTTTTCCAAAATAACTCTGTTTAAATATAAAATTTAAGTTTTGAAACCAGGATAAAATCGTTCAAATTGCGATCTCCTTCAATTTGAATTCCTTATGAAATTCTCACATTGATTTTTTTTATCTTGATTATGAAACTCAAATTAGTGCTGAAAATAAATCTAAATTATTCATTTCAATTCACGATCTGAATCCTGCCTTTTGAACCTCAGTTTACAATCTGAATTCCGGATCTGAAATGGATTTGATAAACAAAGTTCCATATAACAATTTCTATTCATTATGAACCAAAAAGCGTAGTTTGTGTCAGAACCATTATCAAGAATTATCTTATTTGACTCCTGAAATGTCAGCTTCTAATATAAATTCTTTCTTCAGTTATTTATTTGAAATTCAATTTGTAAAGCTAAATGAAAATTGCGAATGATTCAACTGTTTCAAATTTTTCAGTTCTGGATCACCATTATGACACTTTCTTAAGTTCCAATTTTGCAAAAAAAAATTAAAAGTTGTAATGTTGAAGTAGTTATAACTTAAATTGTTTTTTTTTTCTTGTTATGAATGATGAGTTTCGAATATGCAAAATGCATCAAGTTGAGGTTTTAAATACAAAACCAAGATTCGAATCAGGATTTTTTCCCAATTATAATCCAAACTGGATTTCAAGAACAAAAACCAAATAATGAATGCAAAATTTTAACGCATTCATCGCATTTTAATATTTATAAGCGAATTTGAAACCACATAGTCCAGAATTATTCAAACCTAAGCTTACCAGATATTTTTCCTCAAATATCCGACCGTGAAATGTTGGATTATTTTCCCCGATATCCGACAATATCAAAATTATTCAAATTCAAAATCACGAAGAAAAGCACTTGAAAACTATTCTTTTTAAACTCATCTGTCAATTTGAAATCATATTTTAAGTTTCTAAAAAAGAGTTCTTGTTAATTTTTAAGAAATTTGCTCAAAACATTGGGATGCAAAATACCTGTTATTCTAATGAATCAAATGAAATTTTCGTTTGATTTTTCAAGTAACCTGAACAAAATCGGGCAACATCTGGGAAATCTGGCAAGCTTAGTCTTATTATATTGAAATTTTAAACTTGAACTAAATTTCAAACAACAAGTAATTTTTATTTTTTTTTTTTTTGAAATGCTGTACTAGAATTGTGGACCTGGAATAAGATTTCGAAGTTTTGACTTTAATTTAAAACAATATAAACCAAAAAGTTTGCTCCAAGCTATTTTTAACTTTTTTATAATGGCACGCTGTGCTTGATTTCAAAACCGTAACAAAATTAGGTGACAGTTCTAGATCAAGATGTCAAAGCAGGACGCGCTCAGGCACATATTTGAATTGAAATTCACATTGTGTCATGTGTGTTGGCTTTGAGTTCAACAAAAAAAATATAAAAATTTATTGCTTGACGCCATCAATAATCCCAGGTTTCCGCTTTTCAATTCAAAGTTGTAAAAATCTCATGAAACCTTCACTATTTGGATATTAGGTGAAAAGGCTCAGCGAGTACAAGTCGAATTTCGCTATCTCACACCATCTTGAAATCTTTTTTTTCAAACCTGTATAATACCCCCAATAATTCCCCAAAAACATGGGTATTGAATGAAAGGGCTTAACAAGAAAAAGTCGAATTTGCGGCTTCCGCAAATCACTGAAAATGGTATGAAACATCCACGATACGGTTATTTGATGAAAGGACTAAGCGGGTAGAAGTCGAATTTCGCTTTCTGACGCCATCTTGAAATTAAAGTAGACGACTTCCGCTAAACTTGAAAATGCTATGATTCACTGATAATCGCTCAAAAGTTTATTAAGATTTTCGATCATTTATAGCATTTTATAGACCAGGGAAGTCACCATCTAGGGTAGCGTCAGATAGCGAAATTTAATTTCTTTTTGTTTAGCCCATCACCCCATACCAATATTATGGGAATTTTATGCGATTTCAGTTATAAACAAGCATGTCGAACTTAAGCGGAAACCGTCATATTGGATTTCAAGATGGCGTAAGATAGAAAAATTCGACTTCGGCTCGTTGAGCCCTTTCACCCAATTCCAATATACTAAGGTCTTTTTTAACGCGGTTTGATTTTTCTCAGTTTTTCTAACACGGCTTCTTTTTACGCGGTTTTTTGCCATGAATATGATTCTTCTACAGGGCTCTCACGAATCAACACGTTTTTTGAGTGAAAATATTCCAAGTCCTACAGTGAGCGAAATAAGAATAGCACCACTATGTGTTTTGCTTGTTAAAATATGAATGATTGAAAATTACGAAAATTTTCTTCCACAGATTTTTCTGAATTGATTAACGGATAAATCAAGCATAAGTTTACTTTTTTTGGACGTAGCAATTGGCGTTGAGGACCAAGAATGTGGAAAAGGGGTGCGAAATAAGAATAGAACCACTTGAGTTTTTTAACAAAAACAAGATTATTTTCAAAAATTTACTGTGTAAAAGTGAATAATAATGCTTCTACGAGTTATTTGAATAGATAACTGCATTTTAGGAGTTTTCCAGAATTCCAAAGGATTTCAAAGGTTTTAAAATGGGGGTTTTAAGAGATGCTCCTCTAGCGTTAAGCAATTAAATATTTGAGCTGTAATTCTTTATCAAATTACTAACTTTCTTCGTTAAAATGACGTGAAATGATGAAACAAACATTCGGGGTTAATTTTTAATCAGAAAAAATAGGTTGGAAATCAAAAACTTTTATTTTGTTCTGTAAACCACACTTTTTTCCAGTTTCAAGTCGTAGATGGCAGCACTATCTTGTAGTTAAAACCAAATTTTGTCTCAATATTGATTTTACAGGTTTATTTAGGCCCATATTCATCATTTTGAGGTATTTTGCCATTACAGTTTTGTGGAAGTTCACGCTGCAGAAAGCTTTTCCGGATTGGCAAAAGAATCACCAGCACAAAAATGCACAACCGCCAAAATTCCTGCTCATCTCAACTTCCGATTCAATTGCAAATCATACCAATAATACTGCTAGCCGTCTGGTCCATCAAGCTGCATCCCAAAGTGTAACTTTATTCTGATAATCGGTCCAAAAAATTCACTTTTAGTGACCTTGATGCAATTCTATTTTTTTGGATTTAGTGATCTTAGAATTTCCAATGCGTTCACTAGGTACATGTATTTATTTCTTGACCAAAATCGTCCAGCACTTCCTAATTAATCCCAGATAATCGAAAATAGGCATGAATTTGGTTTAATGGCAAGATAGTGCTGCCATCTATGACTTAAAACCAGAGAAATAGTGTTTGATTATTAAAAAACATTAGTATTTTTTAATTCCAACCTGCTTTTTTGATTCAAACTCAGCCTCAAATCTATGTTTCATCAATTTGCATCATACTTATGAATGTTAATGAAGAAATCAAGCATTTTTATGAAGTATTATAGCTCAAATATCAAATTCTTTAACGCTAGAGGAGCATCTCTTAAAACCCCCATTTTAAAAACTTTGAAAACCTTTGGAATTCTGGAAAACTCCTAAAATGCAGTTATCTATTCAAATAACTCGTAGAAGCATTATTATTTACTTTTACACAGTAAATTTTTGAAAATAATCTAGTTTTTGTTGGAAAAACTCAAGTGGTTCTATTTTTATTTCGCACCCCTTTTCCACATTTTTGGTCCTCAACGCCAATTGCTACGTCCAAAAAAAGTAAACTTATGCTTGATTTATCTGTTAAGCAATTCAGAACAATCTGTGAAAGAAAATTTTCGTAATTTTCAATCATTCATATTTTAACAAGCAAAACACATAGTGGTGCTATTCTTATTTCGCTCACTGTATATGTTTACGAGGGAATTCATACCGCGTAAAAAAATCTTTGTGTATAGTGTGGGTTCCATGCGATTTTAAATTATTTGCAAAATTTTAAAGTTAAGTGAAGTGGAGTAGACTGGAAATTCAACTCAGGGTATTTTTCCACTGAACATTAACAACTGATCGCTTATTTATTTCATTTAAAAAATATATATCCTTGAGTGTTCTACCCGGGATTTCGCGACGGTGAATTCCCGGAAATAAAAAAAATCGGGAGTTCTTGAATCTCGGAAACGCTAAAATATCCCTGAAATTTCCGGAGCCAATAAAAATGGTAAATTTGTTATATTTTCATCGATGATTGAGCAAGAGAAATGATAGTTCTACTTAACTGTCTGAAACTTAAAAACTGTTCCTTCTAAAAACTGGTTGATACAATCAATTTGACAAAAATGTTTTTTGCTGACCATAATAAAGCTTAAATTGTTACTAAAGTATACTACTTTTTGCTTGAAACATTAAATTATTTCTTAAAACTTAAATCAAATCATAAAATTGAATTTCATGTCCTGAATTCAGATATACCGCCAAACGGGGCATCATGCAAAAGCAGGGTTAGATACAACATTTGTATACTACAACACTCATTCAATATTTATTTCAATAAACTGTAATAAAGTTATCATTGAATGAAAACATATTGATGAAAACATTGTTTTTAACATCTTGAAAGAGTTTTTAAAAGTTTCTGATTCTCATAAAAAATTTAATAAAACGAGTAATAGATGTACAAATTTTTACATTTTTCGATGCCGTAAAAAACATTACCCAGTATGACGGATTGACTTAATGATATCACCTACAAACTTTATATTGCTTTGATTATCCTATACCAACACTGTTGGCGTAAAAATATTTTTCGGACAATCACCAATTTTTTTTAAATAAATATTTTTATAATTCACTTTCCAGTCTGGGGCAAAAGACAACAAAATGAAAATCGGAACAAAACCTCATAAATCTCGTTTCCATATACAGGGATATGATTGTTTTGCATTATGCGTTTGATAACATTCAAATTTCATCCATCCTAAGATTTACTTTCATGATTTAGGCTGATATAATATTTGTAGTATTTTTTACTCCTAAATGTATGCAGCAAAATTACACTTTTTCCTGAAAAACATTTTTGATAAAAAAATGTAAAATTTAATTCGAACAAAACAAAAAATTACTGCAATTTGTGCGTCATTTTTCATTAATAACAGATTTTGTTGCAATTTACCCCTTTTTCTTAGTACGGTGAAAATCGCATGTTTTTGAAAATTTAAAAATAACTGGTGAAACCAATAATTTTTCTGACTACGTCAATTTGGTGGCCCATCAACCTTAAAACTTTTGATGTTTGAGAGGAATGATTATCTGTAGGCATTAAGATTTTAGAAGCCATTGAAGTTAAAATGTTTCATGTTGCCCCAGTTGACGGTACTTTTTTTTAATTTGGAAATCAAAAAGGATCGTTAATGAGGGATCAATCAATGCATTTAAGAATCAGAATCTAAATTTTATCAGAATTACAAAATCAATTATTAGAATCAGGTTTCAGTTACGATCACAAAATTTGGGAAAAATAATCGAAATTTCGGTTTAAATTTATAAATTCAGGGTGGCCAGCAAGTTTCAATTTTCAAATACTCGGTTTTTCTCGGTTTTTTTTTATATAGATTTTATGATCTTCTCAGTTTTGAAAAGCATGATTATGATTATCAGTTTATTTTAACTAAAAAAAGACTTTTTTTTTAAATGTTAAACGTTAGGTAAGAGTTGTTAGGTTACTCAGATAATGGTGATGTTTGTTGGGATCTGTACAGAAAATAGTTTAAGCTGGTTTGATGCAAAGGATCAAAAAAATAAATGAGGTGCCAAAATCGTCAATTTTCAGTTAAGTACATCAACAAATCAATTCTTCATATCTCAATCTTCATCTGCTGCAAGACTTTGATTTTTTTATAGTTTTGTCAACCTTTTTTCGATTAAATGAAAACGAATATGTTCCAATTAAAAGCTTCTTTATCGCACACAGAATTTGACTATTGAGCTTTGGTTTCTGAATCGAATTTTTCTTGAAGAAGTTTAAGATCTTTAACTAGAAACTTAGCAACTTCAAGTATGGATTCATGATTCGAATTTTAACTGATTGATACTGACTGATATTCTCATTATTTTTTTTCTCTGCAATTTTGAGAACAGAGTCCACAAAATTCTTTTCCTCCTAATATTCTAAAATTTATTTTATTATCTCGTCTTGAATACTGAGTGTGGTTTTTCATTGAACATTTTTCAATTTTATAGAGCCTGAGTGCTGGGTGTTTATCTAAATTCTAAGTCTGAATTTGCAATCCAACTAGAACAATTTAATATCGTTATCAAAATTTAAAATATGAAATCTTTATTAAAATTTTAAAAACTATTCCAAGGCTTGAATTTGCTTTTCAAACTTGCTTTATCATTGTGATAATTTTTTAATGAGGCTCGTCTCGTAGTTCATACATTTTTACGATTTGTATTTTTCTTTTTAATAATTTTTAACCAATAAAGAATGTGATTACCAGTAAAAGCGCTAAATGTATGATGGAATCACACAAACATTTGGTATCTCGATGTGGATTTAATTTTAAAAAAAACATGTAACATGGTGGCCACATATTTTGAATTATCTGTGTTTTCGCTTTTACCCTCGCATTATCTTATGAATTCCCGACTCTCAAAGGTTAAAATTTGAATTTGATTGTGAAAAACAATTTTTCCAAACATATAAGAGATAAGTTCTTTGCGCTTTTGACGCTTGTCAAAAATTTGTAAATTTATAAATGTCAAAAATTAGTAAATTCACACAAAACAAACTCAATATATTTTGGAATCAAACATTTCAGAGCACTAAAAAATATGCGCTGATTCGAAATATCTCGATTTTTTAAGAAATTTTCGACCTTTGTCCACATTTTCTCCATGAATTATGATCCCGATTTTATATTGTTTTTGAGAGGAAAAATGATAATATATTTAGGGAAAAAAATCGAATAGAGAGTTTTCCAGGGTTTGATTTGAAATTCCAGGTTTTCTCCCGGTTTTCGCGGTCCCATTTTTGATTCCCGGTTCTCAATTTTCCCGGGTCACTGGCCACCCTGTAAATGGGACTGAAAGTTTGTTCATGTTTTCAATCAATTATTGAAACATGAATTGAAGACTATAATATCTGATTCATTATTTCTTGTTTTGAGACTGAATTTTAAATTTCGGAATCAGAATTGAATTTAAGATTTGAAATCGAAAAATCATATCTATTTAAAGTTCAGGACATGAAATCGTAGTACGATTTGTATTTTAAAATTTTAATTACGAATGCAGGTAATTGACATTAGAACCAAATTTGCTGTTCCTCTGTAATTATATATTACAAATCGTTTGTTCTCTATTCTTTGTAATGTGTTTTTTCATCCATAATTCACCCGATAGTAGATTGCCAAAAGGTATCGGAAAAAACCTCTCTTCAACATTTCCATAGCAAATATCTTCCCAAATTCAATCAGAGTAAAATTTAAACCTTCCCCTTTGCATCTTGCATGCGCTCGTGAACCTCCATAATTTGTCCGTTTTCCTGAGGAAAATTATTATGTCAGCAATTATGAAGCAGAAGTCCATACCTACTGCAACCTACTGTGTGCCTGGAGGGGCTTCTCGAGTTTCCATAACTCATCACGAACAATCAACAGTTTTAATTAGAAACAAAAAAAAAAATGGTGAAGGAAAAACCGTTGCGGTGGCTGACCCATGCAATTCAGGTCAGTTTTTGTTGTGTTTTAAGGAAGAACAAAAAAAAAACTAAACAGTGAAGGGTCTGGAAAAGAAAGAAAAAAAACCGCGGCAGTTTTCAACTATGCATCTCATAGTTGAAAAGTGGTATGCAAAAATATTCCTCTCTTCAAAATGCAGCCGTTGTTGCTAGTATAAATAAAAATAATGTCGACTTGATGCAAATTTTTGAGTCCGGGTCCTGCTGCAGTTGCTCCTGGTACATCTTGCCGGCTGGCGGCCGTTTCGGGTTCCCTCAATCGAGAAAGGAACCGAAACAGCCAAGGTAAATATGTGTTTTGATGATGCTAGGGTTTTACCATTTGTTTGACTAAATTTAAAAGTAAATTTGAAGAAATGTGTACTTCTAGAGGCAATGATGAGTTTTTAAGAATGCCGTTCGGTGTTAAAAACACTTCAACAATCTTCCATAGTGTAATGCTTAATGTTCTTGAAAGAAGACTAGTTTCTTCATGACCAGTCATGAATTCAATCAGTTCCACTTTAAGATCCACTCTATGAATTTGAACCGGCAATGCCGTCGTCTTCGTCGTCGTTGCACTGACTCAGCCCGTTCTTACCTTTCGAGGACTCAAGGAACGAGTTTCTTGCCAAAGTGAAAAAGTCATCAACTGCCACGAATTTACCGTTCGTCCGTCCGTTTAGTCCATCCGGTTGACGAACGCCATATACTTATGCATATAGGTAGACTCGAAATATGTACGAAAGTTGGGTGGTGGTGGGTCGAGAAACACACATTTCACATCACATGGCTGGCTTCCGAAACTTTGCGTGCATGCATAAGGCAATAAATAACGTCACCATCACCCTGGCTGGGGCTTTCACCCAATTTTCTTCCATTTTCCCTCACTCTTTCATCTAGTTTCCGAGAACAGTGGCCTGTAAAACCACTTAAATTTCGTGGATACGATGTGAACTGGCCCCCAGTGCTCTGAATAAGGACTCGTGAAGCTAACTGAACCTGATGCACACCTCCTGGTTCGTGAATCTGTACCTATATGAGCGGCAGCACGAGGATGTGATCATATATCCCAATCAAGGCGAGAACAAAATTGCTACAAACGTGATTTGCATCCACTTTTATGGGTCATGGTAGGGTGCTCGATTATGGTCTTTAAGAGGAACAATATTTGTTTAAAATAATCCACCTCGATAACGTTTCAGTGAGCAGAATCAAATTTGTGGCTAGAAACATATCCACAGGCAATAATGCAAAGTAGCCTCGATATAATCTCTCGAAAATTTGTACTGACACTTTCAAGTTCCGTAACAAGTTCAAAGACTTTAAATTTTCGTGGACATTAAGCGGTTTTTTACAAGATTTTTTGCTTGGTTTTTATTATAGCTTTTTTGCAAGGGTTTTGGCAGTTAGCATGTTCTCTCGTATAGAAAAGTCTTTGTCAATGGAAAACACTTAAGAAAAAAATATGATGGGAGAAGCTAAGCTCTGAGGCTAGGAAGGTGAAACATGTGTGATGTTTCACTTCTCATGTCTCACGTCTCACGTCTCACGTCTCACGTCTCACGTCTCACGTCTCACGTCTCACGTCTCACGTCTCACGTCTCACGTCTCACGTCTCACGTCTCACGTCTCACGTCTCACGTCTCACGTCTCACGTCTCACGTCTCACGTCTCACGTCTCACGTCTCACGTCTCACGTCTCACGTCTCACGTCTCACGTCTCACGTCTCACGTCTCACGTCTCACGTCTCACGTCTCACGTCTCACGTCTCACGTCTCACGTCTCACGTCTCACGTCTCACGTCTCACGTCTCACGTTTCACGTCTCACGTCTCACGTCTCACGTCTCACGTCTCACGTCTCACGTCTCACGTCTCACGTCTCACGTCTCACGTCTCACGTCTCACGTCTCACGTCTCACGTCTCACGTCTCACGTCTCACGTCTCACGTCTCACGTCTCACGTCTCACGTCTCACGTCTCACGTCTCACGTCTCACGTCTCACGTCTCACGTCTCACGTCTCACGTCTCACGTCTCACGTCTCACGTCTCACGTCTCACGTCTCACGTCTCACGTCTCACGTCTCACGTCTCACGTCTCACGTCTCACGTCTCACGTCTCACGTCTCACGTCTCACGTCTCACGTCTCACGTCTCACGTTTCACGTCTCACGTCTCACGTCTCACGTCTCACGTCTCACGTCTCACGTCTCACGTCTCACGTCTCACGTCTCACGTCTCACGTCTCACGTCTCACGTCTCACGTCTCACGTCTCACGTCTCTCGTCTCACGCCTCACGTCTCACGCCTCACGTCTCACGTCTCACGTCTCACGTCTCACGTCTCACATCTCACGTCTCACGTCTCACGTCTCTCGTCTCAAGTCTCACGCCTTACGTCTTACGCCTCACGTATCACGTCTCACGTCTCACATCTAACGATTCACTTCTCATATCTCACAGTGTGGTAATGTATCACGTCTTATTTCTCACTTCTCTCGTCTAACATCTCTCTTC